>NC_054574.1:1909163-1955554 GCF_017654505.1 Polyodon spathula | reverse complement strand
TTTGTGTTTAAATTGCTTTGTTTTGGCCCTTGTGCCCTTTCATTTTTGTGTTTATAATAAAAGTTATTTTTTTGAACTCCAGACTGTCTCTGGGCCTCTATCCACTCACCAGCCTGCCACAAAAGGATTCAATTATCTATTCAATTTGATATTCATGACACTGTTCTAGAGTTTAACAATATTATTGTATTCATGAAATCTATTCATTCTTTAAATATTCTGCTTCTTATTGAATGGAACTTTTCTTTTGCTAAATTTAACTATTTTGTGTTCAGTCTTTAGAGCCAATGAGAACAATGAAAACCATGAGTGCCCCTGTTTGGAATGTGTAGTGTTGTCTGTGCCTGTCTGTCTGTCTGTCCTGACCTCTGCGCTGTGTAGTGTTGTCCGTCTGTCCTGCCCAAACCTCTGTCTAGTGTTGTCTATCTATCTCTGTCCTGTGTAGTGTTGCCTGTCTGTCTGTCCTGACCTCTGTGCTGTGCAGTGTTGTCTGTCTGTCCTGACCTCTGTGCTGTGCAGTGTTGTCTGTCTGTCTGTCCTGACCTCTGTGCTGTTCAGTGTTTTCGGTATGTACATTGGCCTGGAGCAGGACCTTATTGTGCCCCCCACCCAAACTTTAACGTAACACTTTGTTTAAAATGTGAAACATGGCAAGTGAAGTATTTAATATTTAACAATATTTAATTCTCAGAATGTTAGCATATATGAAACAGTACAGAATGCGTCTAATAAAGTGTTCTACTCACCTACGTGATTGCATTACATCCACCATGACACTATTTTTAATCACAGGCTAACACATTTAATCACCAGTCCCTCCACGACTCTTTGATTGCAGAAATCAGTAGAGAATTCACCAAGGGTGACGTCTTTGGCGCAGAAATTCACAGAAATGTTCTCGCATAGAACACCATTATTTCCAATCAGAAATACAGGCATTTAGTTTATTTCAGTACCCAGCAACACCTGTTAACAGCATTTGCTGAAACTACCGGATGAGCCATGCGCACAGAATAGAACTGCAAAACCCTACTGAACCGAACCCCAAGACCCTCCATGAAGACAGTGGGAAACTCTTTTGCAATACTGAGCGAGCACGAGGCCAAGGTGCAGGTACTCTTTGTTGTATAGATGCAGCCGCTAACATGACTGTGCTGTGTTCCAGTGGCTGGGGGCCAGGAGCTGGGCTGTGTGGCTGGAGCAAGCCGGACCTGCTGGACTATGCACCCCCGGGGCTGGCCTGCCCCCCTGAATGCACTGGCCGGCGGGTTACCAGAGCAGGAGGCGCGGCATGGTGAGCACCTTCAAGATAGCCATCCTCGGGGCACAGGGGGTGGGCAAGACCGCCATCGTGCGGCAGTTCCTCTTCAACGAGTACAATGAGGCCTACCTGCCCAGCAAGACCCGACGCGTCTACCTGCCTGCCGCCGTCCTGAACGAGCACGCGCACAACCTGCAGATCATGGACTTCCCGCCTATCGCGTCATTTCCTGTCAACACACTCCAGGTAAAACATGCTTCAGAACTTGTTGGTTTGCTGTAACACAGTACATTTACCATAATTTGTTATTTTTATGCTTTACCACCTCTCTCTGCTTTACAATGCTTACCTATGCAAGGGGGTAGTCTTTGCTTGTTTCTGTGGTAATCAAGCAATTACCCCTAAATATAGGTGGTGAGTCCAATCCAGGGTGATTGTCCAGTGCTGGAAAATCCAGCCATGGCTGACCCCAGCAGAGCAAAGGATGATCAGATCAACCCTTTTGTGAAAACGTTTTCGCTGAATCACTGCATCAATGTGTTAGTGTCAAAGAGAAGCGCGTAAAAAAAGGTCAAGCTTCATTCTCGTTTTGATTTGCCCTGGCTTTTTTAATTCATAAATTATTAACGGTGACATTCAGATTACAGTTAAAGCATGATTTAATTGCAGCTATTATTCATATGGGTCAGGCTTAGAATCACAGATTCTTATTGAAGATTATTGTTCAACACTGGGGTGATGAGAGACAGGCAAGTGTTTTAATTAACATTCACAAAGCTCCAGATTCATCAGTCATCTGTAATAGGCTCCATCATTGACAGTGGTAGCCTTTATTTAACTCCCGAGGGCAAATTGTCAGAAATTATTTTGTACAGAAAGTTAGGTTTGAATATGCATAGACATGCACAAGAATAGTTTACTGGTCTGCAGTGTTGAGTGGAGTTCTCTTTCCTATACTGCTAGAACACTGCATTATTGAGAGTGGAGTTCTCTTTCCTATACTGCTAGAGCGCTCTGCAGTGTTGAGAGTGGAGTTCTCTTTCCTATACTGCTAGAGCGCTCTGCAGTGTTGAGAGTAGAGTTCTCTTTCCTATACTGCTAGAGCGCTCTGCATTGTTGAGAGTGGAGTTCTCTTTCCTATAATGTAGAAAGGAGTGCAGTTTTTACCTATACTACACTAACAGTTTGTAGTATTTGTTGTTGAGCGAGCTCTTTCCTGTATACAGGTCTGCGCTGTTCAAAGAGTAGTATCACATAGCAGTGAAGGGAGAGTGCCGCATTGTGCTGTGTGTTCTAATGGACTTTTCTCCTGTCTCGTCTCTCTGAGGAATGGGCTGATGCCCGGTGCAGGGGGGTCCACAGTGCACACGCCTACATCCTCGTCTACGATATCTGCTGTTTCGACAGTTTTGAGTACATCAAGACCATTCGACAACAGATATTACAAACCAGGTACTCCTAGCTTGTCTTCTCACTGTGGGTTGGGTTCTGAAACCCCTTGTTAGTGTGGAGTGGTTGCTTGCCAGTTCCTGTTTTGCTTGGAGTAAAGTCTGTTACTCCTGCCTGCCACACTATGGGTGACCTTTCCTTGTGTGACGAGTTGAGACCCACCCGAAGAGTAGCTTGGGATGGGAATCTCAGCTAATGCATTTGTCTTGTTGTTTAGATTCATTGTATCATTGTCTGTTTGTCATCACATCCTGGGGCCTGTTTGTTCTGTTTAAAGTAGACTGTAGACTGAACCGTGGAGTTCCCAGAAGCATGTCTGACCCGCCCCCCGTCGTCGAGTGGATGTAAGAAATACCGCACAGAGGAAAGAAAAACTGAAAACAAGCATCTGAGACAACTTCATGAGGTTTTCCATGTGTGTATGTCAAATGTTAAAATAAAATTCGCAAGCAAGTATCAGTATTTGCAGACTAGCAGTAGTAGTTTTTAACTGAGGCTGTACAAGTTAAAGATTTGCTATGGGTATGAACTGCCCCCGTTATCTTAACGAATGGATTCGTCTTCTTGCTTAGATTCGCTTTGTATATCCAATAACAGGGTTCGAAACGAACAATAGTGGTACCAGTCCAAAGGACTAGTACCTTTTGAAACTTGCTAGTCCTGGTGAAAATTTTGTAAACTTAGTAAACGCTCCTACAGATGGATCGCCTCGTTACTGAGCGATTACTGTACTGTGTGCTGAGAAGCTGACACTGACAGCACCAGACAGGAAAAAACTCCCTCAGCCGTGTCACCTTGCTGACCATGAAGCTCTGTCTGAAATTGACACCGATGACACAAATGAAATGTTTGTTTTGTTGTTGGTTACATGTGTTGCTATTTACAAAAATGCTGGCTGGTTTGTGGAGTTGGAGGTCCGGTTACAGCCTGTGAGTGAGATAATTATGAATTGCTACCTGCAATAATGAATGTGCTCACGTACGCACACAGGCTTCTCTAAAGTTTCAATTTAAAGGCAGTTCGTTTCACTGCAGCCCTCTGGATGAAATTGTTAGCTAGGTGACATTTTCTAATTAGCAGTGGGAGAAAACCGCTTTAGCGAGTGCAGTAGAATCTGTCAGAACTGACGGGCGCTGAATCTGCTAGGATGGATACTAATGAGAGCATAACAGAGATAGCTGGGGGACTTGTATAAATGGATTTGAATATGTGAAGGATCGCCTTCCGGTTTGTGAGAGCCGCCAGTAAAAAAACGCTGCAATAACAGTTCTGATTATTAATTTGACAGAACAGGTGATTTATTTGCATCACTATACGTGACTTTATTTTCCCCCAATGGTGCTTGAGCCCCGGAGCGCTCATGGAAACGCTGCCTGTGTACCACGCTGTCACACTCCAGTTCTGCTGTACCAGTGTTGACATCACATTTCTATTTTTACACATGTCTAGAAAACTGCTTTTCCAGTGTTGAGTGGAGTCCAGTTTCCAGTAATGGGACTTGGTTTCAGACAGTAAGTGGGAGAATCAAAATCTGGACATATTAGGAAAAACCTCATAATGTGTCACACGCATATGACTACATGCACTGCAGGTCAGTCATGAGACTGATAGCTCTGATTGTGTACATACAGTGGAAGGGGGTGAATGTTAATAGCATAATTATGACAGTCTGGGACAGTTCAGGCTTTTCAACTCACACCCCAGTGCATTCTGGTAAGTGTAGTCCTGCTGTGAAAGGTACCAGAATGCATTGCATTTACGTGCATTTACGTGGAGTCACATGGTACCCTAAGCTTACTTGTTTATGTACTTGCAAGGATAACTGCTATTATTATTATTATTATTATTGTTAGTAGTAGTATTATGTCATATAATATATAACAATATAGTTCTCATTTCAGTGTTATAGATTTTCTTTCCTTGTTTATGCCAGGAACATATTAGGTTTTAAAAAATGAAGGAAAAAAGAGATGCTATTAGGAGATGACGGCTTTTGCAAAATGGAAGATGAAAAAAACAAATCCCATAAACATGCCGTGCCTTCTCTTTATTTTTATGAGATCTTTGATTTAACTCACTGCCACTGTCTCCAGCTGGCAAAATACATTTAGAGCTGACATGGTTATCAGTCGTGCTGTGCGAGGGACGTGCATGCCATCTTTTCAGCAGCTAGAGACAGAGCAGTGACTCTCACTCACACTGTCAGTCGTGCTGTGAGTGGGGTTCACATCGTTTCAGCAGCTAGACAGAGCAGTGACTCTCACTCACACTGTCAGTCGTGCTGAGAGAGGGGTTCACATCGTTTCAGCAGCTAGAGACAGAGCAGTGACTCTCACTCACACTGTCAGTCGTGCTGTGAGTGGGGTTCACATCGTTTCAGCAGCTAGACAGAGCAGTGACTCTCACTCACACTGTCAGTCGTGCTGAGAGAGGGGTTCACATCGTTTCAGCAGCTAGAGACAGAGCAGTGACTCTCACTCACACTGTCAGTCGTGCTGAGAGAGGGGTTCACATCGTTTCAGCAGCTAGAGACAGAGCAGTGACTCTCACTCACACTGTCAGTCGTGCTGAGAGAGGGGTTCACATCGTTTCAGCAGCTAGAGACAGAGCAGTGACTCTCACTCACACTGGCAGTCATGCTGAGAGAGGTTTGCATGTCAGTGTTTCAGCAGCTAGAGGCATGCTGTTCAGAGGGGCTGTGGACAGCAACTTGGGCATTAGTGATGGCTTTGTTTAAAGCTCTGATGAGGACAGGGGCTAATTCCTACCACTAAAGCTGTAACCACAGGTTCCTGAGGGGCTCACCTGGTAAAGGCACAGCCTGCTGTTTTTGAATCTTGGAAGACCCCTTGTCAAAACATCGGTCGTTGAATAGTATTTCTAAGTTTAGCACTTAATGGAGCACACTGTTGCCCGCTGCCAGCAGAGCTGTCTAGTCTGTGTACAGCAGGACCATCTGAGTCGTTCCAGCGTGACGCAATGGCATTATTGTCCTTGTTGTGTTTGCAGTGTCTGTCAGACACACCTGAGTGCCTTTGCAGATTGAGACAGAAGCAGGTATTGATGAGCTCTCCACTGTCTGCAGGTTTATACCACTGCATCTATTTACGGCAGTCAGGGAATGAGCAAGGCTGTTATAAGGTACAGCTGATCAGCCCTGGCAACACTTGCCAAAGCACATGTGTGTAAATTGAGGAGATACAGGGGTAATAGGACAGCAACCAATTTGTTGATTCTCTCAGATCCTCTTCCTGATTTCTCATGAGCAGGTTTGTGGTAAAACTTACACAGTAAGGGGCATCCTTTCAAAGCCAGGCTTTTGTTAAAAATATCATTGAAAAATACTAAAAGAAAATTCAGCGACAAACGTTTTAACTAAAAGTCTTTTTCAATGCCTATTGAGAAGCTGAGAAGACCTCAATCCCCAATCAACTGAAGCTGGCTCCCCAAGGTCCTGGCTTCTGGCTCCTGGCTCCATGTTTGACAGCTACCGCTGTTGAAGAGATCCAAGGTGACAGTCTGACGCAGGGCGCCTTCTGATTTACAGCAGGGCTGTGCAGAATGCCATTGAGATGAATCACGCTTTCCTTGTGGGCAAACACAGCTATCAATCCCCCTGAAGGGCTTGGGTTTCACATTGCAGTGTCACGCTGATGTTTGTATGGACAAGATTATCTCCCTTCACAGAGGTGTAGTGCTGCTCTTCATAGACCTGCTCCCTTCACAGAGGTGTAGTGCTGCTCTTCATAGACCTGCTCCCTTCACAGAGGTGTAGCGCTGCTCTTCACAGACCTGCTCCCTTCACAGAGGTGTAGCGCTGCTCTTCACAGACCTGCTCCCTTCACAGAGGTGTAGCGCTGCTCTTCACAGACCATTTCCCTTCACAGAGGTGTAGCGCTGCTCTTCATAGACCAGCTCCCTTCACAGAGGTGTAGCGCTGCTCTTCACAGACCTGCTCCCTTCACAGAGGTGTAGCGCTGCTCTTCACAGACCTGCTCCCTTCACAGAGGTGTAGCGCTGCTCTTCACAGACCTGCTCCCTTCACAGAGGTGTAGCGCTGCTCTTCACAGACCTGCTCCCTTCACAGAGGTGTAGCGCTGCTCTTCACAGACCTGCTCCCTTCACAGAGGTGTAGCGCTGCTCTTCATAGACCTGCTCCCTTCACAGAGGTGTAGCGCTGCTCTTCATAGACCTGCTCCCTTCACAGAGGTGTAGCGCTGCTCTTCATAGACCTGCTCCCTTCACAGAGGTGTAGTGCTGCTCTTCATAGACCTGCTCCCTTCACAGAGGTGTAGTGCTGCTTTTCATAGACCAGCTCCCTTCACAGAGGTGTAGCGCTTATCATGCTCACACTCTTGCTCTTTGTTAGACTGAACTGCAGCTCCTAAATTACTCACTCAGTTTTAACAAAACCAGTTGTACTGATTGTACTGTTGTTTGCTAAGAACATCTTGAGGTTAATGTGCTGTTGATAACACCCTTATACTAAATACTTAATTGCTCAATTAAATTGTAGTTGTGATTCGTGTAACTGGTTTTAATTCTGGGGGTGACTAGTTAGGGCTGTGCTGTTGACTGATTGTACTGTTGTTTGCTAAGAACATCTTGAGGTTAATGTGCTGTTAAGATAACACCCTTATACTAAATACTTAATTGCTCAATTGATTAATTGCTCTTACCTTGGCTATATGAGTTCCAGTAGTTGTGCTGTTTTGCCTGTCCCAAAACACAGGCTCTTTTCTATCTACATTGTCTACACTGCCCTGCCTCTGTGCACTGTCTGCTCCCTGCCTCTGTGCACTGTCTACACTGCTCCCTGCCTCTGTGCACTGTCTACACTGCTCCCTGCCTCTGTGCACTGTCTACACTGCTCCCTGCCTCTGTGCACTGTCTACACTGCTCCCTGCCACTGTGCACTGTCTACACTGCTCCCTGCCACTGTGCACTGTCTACACTGCTCCCTGCCACTGTGCACTGTCTACACTGCTCCCTGCCACTGTGCACTGTCTACACTGTACACTGTCTACACTGCTCCCTGCCTCTGTGCACTGTGTACACTCTACACTGCTCCCTGCCTCTGTGCACTGTGTACACTGTCTACACTGCTCCCTGCCACTGTGCACTGTCTACACTGCTCCCTGCCACTGTGCACTGTCTACACTGCTACACCCTCCCTGCCCTGTGCACTGTGCACTGTCTACACTGCTCCCTGCCTCTGTGCACTGTGTACACTGTCTACACTGCTCCCTGCCTCTGTGCACTGTCTACACTGCTCCCTGCCTCTGTGCACTGTGTACACTGTCTACACTGCTCCCTGCCTCTGTGCACTGTGTACACTGTCTACACTGCTCCCTGCCTCTGTGCACTGTGTACACTGTCTACACTGCTCCCTGCCTCTGTGCACTGTGTACACTGTCTACACTGCTCCCTGCCTCTGTGCACTGTGTACACTGTCTACACTGCTCCCTGCCTCTGTGCACTGTGTACACTGTCTACACTGCTCCCTGCCTCTGTGCACTGTGTACACTGTCTACACTGCTCCCTGCCCTGTGCACTGTGCACTGTCTACACTGCTCCCTGCCTCTGTGTACACTGTCTACACTGCTCCCTGCCTCTGTGCACTGTGTACACTGTCTACACTGCTCCCTGCCTCTGTGCACTGTGTACACTGTCTACACTGCTCCCTGCCTCTGTGCACTGTCTACACTGCTCCCTGCCTCTGTGCACTGTGTACACTGTCTACACTGCTCCCTGCCTCTGTGCACTGTGTACACTGTCTACACTGCTCCCTGCCTCTGTGCACTGTCTACACTGCTACACCTGCACTGTCTACACTGCTCCCTGCCACTGTGCACTGTGTACACTGCTCCCCTCTGTGCACTGTGTACACTGTCTACACTGCTCCCTGCCTCTGTGCACTGTGTACACTGTCTACACTGCTCCCTGCCTCTGTGCACTGTGTACACTGTCTACACTGCTCCCTGCCTCTGTGCACTGTGTACACTGTCTACACTGCTCCCTGCCTCTGTGCACTGTGTACACTGTCTACACTGCTCCCTGCCTCTGTGCACTGTGTACACTGTCTACACTGCTCCCTGCCTCTGTGCACTGTGTACACTGTCTACACTGCTCCCTGTCTACACTGCTCCCTGCCTCTGTGCACTGTGTACACTGTCTACACTGCTCCCTGCCACTGTGCACTGTCTACACTGCTCCCTGCCTCTGTGCACTGTGTACACTGTCTACACTGCTCCCTGCCTCTGTGCACTGTGTACACTGTCTACACTGCTCCCTGCCTCTGTGCACTGTGTACACTGTCTACACTGCTCCCTGCCTCTGTGCACTGTGTACACTGTCTACACTGCTCCCTGCCTCTGTGCACTGTGTACACTGTCTACACTGCTCCCTGCCTCTGTGCACTGTGTACACTGTCTACACTGCTCCCTGCCTCTGTGCACTGTGTACACTGTCTACACTGCTCCCTGCCTCTGTGCACTGTGTACACTGTCTACACTGCTCCCTGCCACTGTGCACTGTCTACACTGCACTGTCTACACTGCTCCCTGCCTCTGTGCACTGTGTACACTGTCTACACTGCTCCCTGCCTCTGTGCACTGTGTACACTGTCTACACTGCTCCTGCCACTGTGCACTGAAGAAGCCATAAGGGTGCTTTAAACTCACCAGGATGTGATTACTGGATATACAAAGTGAATCTAAGCAAGAAGAGGAATCCATTAGTTAAGATAACTGGGATAGTTCATACCCATAGCAAGTCTTTAACTTGTACAGCCTCAGTTAAAAACTGTTGCTGTTGGTCCACAAATACTGTTACTTGCTTGTGAATTTTAACATTTTACACACACAAGGAAAACCTCATGAAGTTGTCTCAGGCAGCTTGTTTTCAAGTGACACATGTCAAAACAAAAAGTAGACATATACCCTTCATTCATTCTCACACACATCAATCACAGTCTCATGCACGTTATCCTCACACACATCAATCACAGTCTCATGCACGTTATCCTCACACACATCAATCACAGTCTCATGCAGTTATCCTCACACACATCAATCACAGTCTCATGCACGTTATCCTCACACACATCAATCACAGTCTCATGCACGTTATCCTCACACACATCAATCACAGTCTCATGCACGTTATCCTCACACACATCAATCACAGTCTCATGCACGTTATCCTCACACACATCAATCACAGTCTCATGCACGTTATCCTCACACACATCAATCACAGTCTCATGCGTGTAGTACGGCTGCATTGTGAATGTCAAGTGGAAACCGATTCCAGAATTCAGGAGCCCTGTATATAAGACGCCTGGCCTGTCCTGTGTGCTCAGAATAGCAGTTCTCAGTTTGCTTGTGAACTTCACTTCCTAACACTGATTGTCAGCCTCTTGTACTTTCATCATGTCTGCATGGGTAGGAGCCCGTGGGGTAGTTGAACTCGTATAATAGGCAGGCTAAGTCACATGACTCGGTTGCATGTCTAATTCAGTCAGTTATCCTCTTGATGCAACGAACAGAGCACTAGGAGCTGCTTCCTTTAAGAAACCTACAAATGCTGACCACAGCAGTGCATCAGCTGTGACTGTAGAAACGAGATCAATGCAGTACCTGTTATAAGTGTAACTGGAAGTTCGCTATACAAATACAATGTGCATTGGTATAACAATTCTTGTTTCGCAAACTATTTGAATGCAGTTCCAGTTCCTTCAGATTGAGGACGCCACCACTGGCAGGAAGGGCCTGGTTGTTTTTGACCTTGGTTGTTTTGTTCCAGGATGATCGAGACGCCCATCATCATCGTGGGGAACAAGCGTGACCTGCAGAATGGGCGTGTCATCCCCCGGAGGAACGTGTCCAACCTGGTGAAGAAGAGCTGGAAGTGCGGCTATGTCGAGTGCTCTGCCAAGTACAACTGGCACGTGCTGCTGCTGTTCCGCGAGGTCCTCCAGAGCATGGGCTGTGCCCGCTGCAAACACGTGCACGCTGCCATCTGCTTCCAGGGAGCGCTGCGCCGAGACCGCTGCAGCCTCATGTGAGCCCTGCCCCCCCCAGCAGGACTCGCCCTGGCGGTCATGGGCACGAGAAGAGTGACGTCTCGGCCACTTCACGTGTGACCCGCGCCTCCTTTAGAAATTCACAATGGACTAAATGAAGCCCGGTCATGAATAGAAATCACACATCCAGTTATGGCCAAAAGTTTTGCATCACCTTATAGAATTAACAAATTTAGCTTCATAAAGTCGGATGAAACCTGCTGAATAATGTTACGTTAACATGAATTACATACCGCTTTGGAGTTTGACATGTAAAAACTGAAGGAAAGGGGGAAAAAAGTGACATTTCAAAATCTAATATTATGGCTTCCAGTAGATGTTTGCAAGATCGTTTTGTAGTTTCTTTGATTACATGATGTAAAATAAAAGATCAGAATTATGTTCATATATATATATATATATTTTTTAATTATTTTTTTTTTTTTCCTTTTTTAAATTTGTAGTTCTCTCAATCCTAAAATTCTTGGTGATGCAAAACTTTTGGCCATAGCTGTAGTTTTTTTTTTAACTTATAAACAGTAAAGCTGTATGTAACAGAGTTGTGTCACTGAGCACCTGTGTATGGGTTATACCAACACTCTCTTCTACTTGTACAGATATCTTCTCGTAGACGGACGTTTAGTGTCCTATAACCCTAGAATAAAGCACATGCGTATCTGAATGACTTGAAGCAAATGCTGTTTTGTTCTGTATCTGGGTTTTTTGCTGTTCTCCCCCCCCCCCCCCCCCCCCCATGCATCCAGTGCAAAATGTTCCCATTCCCGTGTTGACAGTTGTTGTAAGGCTCTCCAAAGATCTGTCCCTGACTGCTGCCTTTCTTTGTGTGACCTTACAGGACACTTTTATATCTTGAGTTATAAAGACCCTTGTTTTTTTTTCCTTGTCTAATTCTCTATAGCATTTTGCGAAGCAGTCCCTTGTATTTTTCTATTTTGTATAGCATTTCAAAGAGCTTGATTCTGAGCCAGCGAACAAACGTTGTGTTTAACAGATGCTACTGCAAAACTGTACTACATGAAATCTTCCAGGGATTCTTCCATTGTGATACTGCAATAATACTATAATAATTTAGTTCATTTAACAAATGACTTGTGCTGGGTTTTGACTGTTTTTGTTTCACATGTAGGGATGCACCTCTCACCTGTAATGTGATGGATTGAAATGGATGAGAAGTTATTTAAAAAGAGAACGATGCTGATAACGCTATGAAAGGAGCAATGGTTACACTTAATGGCATATTAAGGACCAGAATCCATTTTTTTAGTAGAACCAGCAGCACTGTTACTGGCCCCCCTTTCCTTGTGGAGTTATTTTAGTTCTGTTCAGGTTTTCTGTTACTGTGGTGCTTGGACGCCAGCTTCACTGGTGAGCCTTCCTGAGGTGCTGTGGGCTACTTGATGAAACACTGGAGATGGGAGATGACCCCCTGCGAAGAGCCCTATCTACCCCATTCCAGATATGCTGAGGTGCTATGGAGGCCGTACTTTAGTTGAACACTGGAGCCAGCATTGCACTTCAGCCAAGCACCGGGCCAACAGGAAACCCACATTACCTGCTGGAAGGACAGCACCGAAGCCTCATCTATTACAGCGACGCTACGGCTTGCTTGGTCCCCACCACTGCTGTCTCATTTTATCTGGTAAAAGCCGAGTCCAGTATTAGCATGAAGTGAATAAAAGCTACACTGCTCTCATGTAATAGAAATCAAGATATGTTGCAGATACAACTCCTCAGATTGCAAGGGGCTGCTGTTTCCTGGTACTTCTAGCCTTTGCTGTGATGTTGGTCAGTTCCACTCCAGCGGTCAAGCCAGATCGTGTAACCTACAGCACAGGAAGTGGTTCATTTCCACGAAGTAAAAAATAAAAAAATATATTTTCCAGCATAATAAAAAATGGACCAGTGCTAAGGTTGCTCATCCGTTGAAAATGAGGCGTGATGCTTTTTTTCCTGGTTACAGAAAGAAGTCTAAAAAGAAATCGAATGAAACGTATTGTGAACTCTTGGTTACAACTCCTTTAACCAGCTAAGAACGTCCAGTTTTGTGAATAGTGTTGAGAATGGGGGAGAGACAGCACAGGTATGTGTTACTAATATAGAATGAATATAGTACAGCGGTATCGTGGCCCCCATGGTGAACTATTATGCTTTAAGCTGAATGTTTGTTTTTAAGGACAGATGTTATTTTTGCTTTATATTCTGACATCACCACTTCTTACAGAGTTCTCTTACTGTACTTGAAGCCAGACAATGGACAATTGATATCATGGAGTAAAGTATGAATATGGAACATTTTTATGCTGATAATTCAGTATATTAAGATGGACTGATATTGACAAACACGCCATGCTCCTGGAATGGTCTATAACATGTAAACAGCAGAGAATGATAGAACATTGCTATTGGCATATACAGTGGTACCTTCAATCGATATCCATTTCACACGAAAATCTGCCTGCAAAAGACCAAATTGAGGTGAATATTAATAGAGTTTCCTCTTAAATTAACTTGTACTATTTGAAAGAAGAACCAAACAACAAAGCAATATGGCAGATAATATCTAGTTGTTAAATCAAATCTTGGGTGTAGGCCAAGCCTAAAGCACTACTTTACAGCATGTATATTTTATTCATATTTTATTCGATGTGTGTTCTGTGTGGATCATTTTTTGCCAGGCATATTAACTTTTGAATAGACAGTAAAGTGAGACAGTGTTGCCTGCTTGGAAAGATAGCCAGGGGGAATATTTATGAGCCGCTACTTCATTGGTGTGTATTTAACAGTGGTAAATTGTTGGGTGTATTTTTGCAATTTTGAAGGTGCAATTAACTGGTGTTATGATATCTAACTAGATTATTGTTGTAAGAGATTGAACTGTTTCCACGTGTTTGCATTATTGTTTAGGTCTAGGATATAACAGCTCTAGTGTTTCAGTAAAGCCATTCGGTTGCCGGTCCGAAAGGGTTATGAAGGTTGCTTGTGCCTTCAGAGCTTCAGTAAGGATGTGTTGCTGTTAATGACATGTGGATGAATGGGGGCTGAGGGGGCTTTTCTATCAAGACTATGCTGGGTGGCTTTCCTTGCAAAGCCTTTTGATTGCTTTTTTGTTTTATATTGTTATTTACAAGCTTGGTTTCAATAAAAAAAGGGGGGAGGGGCTAGTTTTAAGGTAATTTTGGGCTACAAACACCACTAGAAATCTGGCAAACTTGGGGAAGCATATTCGAGTTGGGCTTTGCTTTGAAGGCCATAAGTGATTTATTGTGCACTGAAGCCTGTGCAATGTTAATATGCTTCCCCCCACAATCAGCCTTGAATAGTTAGTAAGAATGGCAAATAAACGAGAGACGACAACACAGGACACTACACAGCACTCGCAGCAGGATATTAAACAAGACAATCCCGTTAACTGAGGGCTCTGTGCCACTTCTAGAGCTTCCCTTATAATTAAAGGCTTGACCATAGTGAGGTAGTAATTGGCCCAGCTCCCAAGGACAGCTGCAAGGCAGGCAGGCAGGGAAGCAAGGGAGCCAGGGGCAGGCAGACTGTACTGTAAGGCTGATGACGACAGAGCATAGCTTATGTTCTGGTCACTGGGGAGGCTGTGCAGCATGAACACTTCTGGCCTGTGAGTACGTGAAGCAATGCCAGCATACAGGTCACACCGTGATGCCTGTCAGCAGTGGTGATCTGATTGGAGCAGAATGTTTCAACACTGTCAGCAGTGGTGATCTGATTGGAGCAGAATGTTTCAACACTGTCAGCAGTGGTGTTCTGATTGGAGCAGGATGTTGCAACACACGCAGGAGCATTAACAGATTAATTGGTCAATTACATTCAAAAATGTAAGTGTGACACAATACAGATGTACTGACGGTGTGTTTTGCACTACCAGTATGTATATATCAGATACGAGATCTTCAATAAGGTCAGATTTTTTTAAAATGTGATTTGTGGTTGTCTGATGGAAGTGTGACACGCACGTATGGACAGCTTGATGTATGGATACAATAGGATAAGTGGATATGGAGATGTGTAAGGAATAGAAGTGTGGTATCTGTATGTATGGAAGTACAGGTTCGTCTGTACACCCCCACATTCTAGTACTCTCAGTAACTTGCAGTAAAATATGGTCCTAATTGCGTAAGCCGATTCTCTACTTACAATTAAAAATATCTTTATTAACTGATTCTTACTCTCCATAGCCTATTTTTTTGTGCCGCTGCAAACGGGATATAACTGAATAATAAGACCCCACAATTTAAAATGTATAAAAGGAATAAATCTTTAAAAATAAACAAAAGGAGACGACACAGCAATTACGAAGGAGACGTCTCGTCCGAGCAGGTCAAATCGTCCCAGCAGCATGGCGTGTACCGCCTAACATAATTGTCATTCTCTTAAGTGCAATCTCACGTCACAACAGCGTGTGTCGGAGATGGGTGTCTAGCCTCTGACGTTTCTGTCCCACTGCACAGACGTGTCCGGCTGTCCTGCACTGTGGCGTTTTGACAATGACACGCAAAAACAGAGCCTTTAGTGTATTGCAGGTGAAATCACGTCCAGTGTCCATCTGTGCTCGAGTCGAAGCCTCCAGGATACACGAGCTCAGCTTGGGATTGGGATTGTATTCGGATTGGCTAACCCAGGATAACCGAGGATTCCTATTGTGTCCTAGGATAACATTGGGATGGTATTGTAACCCTAACCCTAACCAAAGTCCTATTGTAACCCTAACTCTAACCCTAACCAAGGTCCTATTGTAATCCTAAGCCTAACCGAGGTCCTAGTGCCACTCTGCAGCAGCAGTTGTGATGTCTAGTTCACCCCCTAGTCTCTAAGTCTCTCTGGATGAAAGTGTCCGCTAAATGACTAATTCATAATTAATAATAATTGGAGTTCAAGTAGTTTGACAAGAGGCAAAAGCAGCACTTCCTATTCAAGCGCTCTGTTATGAAGTCGTGTTACTCCCAGACGAAGCTGCCCCTCCTCCTCCGCTCTCACACACTGCTAATCCCACTAAGGGTGTAATAACCAGAGCTTTAAAAAACATGCCCCTTGTTACCCAGGCAACTCGATACAGGGAGGGCATATAGAGGTCACTGTGAATTTGCATAGGCACAAGTTATAACTTGATAATGTGCTTTACACGTGTTGAGCATCCAAATGTGGGCACATAAACTGGCTATCTGTTCTACTGTATGTGTGTGTGTGTATAACACACAGTGGTATAACCACTTATCCAATTGTATTCCATTTAATAAAATGGCAATGCCTCTATTTGATCTTTATTAGCTACACTTGTCAGTTTAATACATCCTTTTTTTACACCATTTGTTTTGGGGGGGTCGGAGGTTAGAAAACTCCATGAATATGCATGTTTTATCCATGAGAGTGAAAAATAGACCATTTCTTTTTAAAAAATATTTTATTTAAATAGACAAAATCATTGCAAAAATGATTTTACTAAAATAATATATCTTGCATACACAACTATCCATGTCAAAGTATTATCTTATTTCAGAAAACCATTTAAATCAAGAAATATCTGTCAGGCAAGTTCATTACACATCTTGCTGAGATAATATTTCTGGAGGGTACAGTCTAATCAGGATTTTTTTTTAAATGTTATTTTTCTCATAATTTTTGGAATGCCCAGTTATTATTCAACCTGGCTCACCACTGCACCCCCCGAACTCGGGAGAGACGAGCACTCGCTTCTCTGAAAGCTGTCTCCTTTTTTTCACTCTGCAAGCCTGCCGTGCAGCCATATCAGAACTTACAGCATCAGAGGACTGGACTGTTATGAATTGCATACAGGCTGGCCTGCAGTCTCCCGGCAAGCCACAGGGGTCACTGGTGTGCAGTGAGCCAAGAACTTCCCAGCCGACCAACCCATACCCCACCCGGGCAGCGCTTCGCCAATTGTGCGCCGCCCCCTGGGAACTCCCGGTCGGCAGAGGCACAGCTTGGATTCAAAGTGGTGATCTGCAAGCTGCAGGGTGCGTCCTGCAGCCCTTTAATCAGGATTATTATTAGACATACAATAATTTACACGCAATCTTTGAAAGTGTACAAAACACTGCAATTCATGACAATTGGGTCTCAAGTAGTATTTTTTTCATTTGGATTTCCCAGTCGGTTTGCATGCAGCTCATGAAGCAGACTAGACAGCACACTTTGTACACAATCAATTAGAAATCAAACAGCACTATAAGTAGACAGGCCTTGGAGGCTGTGACCTGCCAGGGATATTTTTAAGACTCCACTCTGCTTTGTAAGGGATTTAGCATTCAGTGGTGGTTTGAATATTACTCTTCAGACATTTTAACTGTTGAATTTAGTGCTCATCAAAAGCTAAGGACAATATTAGCATACCCTCTGCTGGCCTTTCAGTCCTCAGCCTCTCTCAAGCAGAGACTGACAGCTGTATAAAATGTGGAGTTTTAATTAGAATCTGAGCTGGGGAAATGAAGCAATCTGGTGGTTCTGACAGGGCGCTCACTTTAACAGATCAAATGACAATACACATCAAGCATATTTTAGGCGCGTCCAATAACGGATCAAAGGGTCAATCGAATAGCTATATCTAATTTGTCCTTTGATAAGCAATGATCGGCAAGGAAGGGATTTCTATCTTACCTCAATCCATTTCGTCTCCGCTGTGCGCCAGAGTTCGCCTCTTCCTCCCCAGCCTCCACCTGCTTTTAGGCTTCGTCTAACGGAGAGGGCAGCTATCCTGCCCCCTTGTGCATGGCTTCCCTACTGTCAGCCTCTCCACTTATTTGCGAGGTAACTTATGGACAGGTACGTCGAAAGACGAGGACAAAGAATGTAGTGTAAAATATGTATAATGTAGTAGTGTCAATCACATGAGTTTACTGACTGAATTATTATCTATCACGTACTATAGTACTGGCGAGATACAAAACTAGGGCACGGGACACACGCACATCAGCTTAAACTGGCTTAGGCTGTCAGCAGTGTGGTTTCAGGTTTTTAAAGACACATTATTCACACTGACACGTTCTCGTTTAAAGCATATAAAGAAAGAGGATCTTCATTTTGAATCCTCCATTCCTTTTTAGCGCATAGCATATATCTGCAATGTTTCTGTCCTGCTCTGAGGTGAATTTACTAAGGGATTGATTTGATAAACCTATAACCTGCTGGGATAAACCAAAGCAGGATTTTAGAGCATTTTACAGTACCAGGGAATCCACATGGATAGGTTGTTAATGCAAACCAGGGTAACTCCCTTTAAATGATCCCAGTGGGGTCTTTATCAAATTAACCCCTAACCAGATAGCATCTGTACAGTTCGATCAATATTGTGCCAACATCTGTAAATAACACACATGGTTAGAGTACAGAATTGAATAGAACAGGTACCCTGGGAGGAACTAAACCCAGGATTCCTCATCCTCATCCCCTGCTCTTTTCTGGGAGGTTTCTTTCCTTCCCGAAATCTTGGCCCCAGGAGCGACGCTTTGTTTCCGGTGCCAGACATCCTCCTCAGATCCCAGGTCATCTTCAGTGGAGTAGAGAGTTGGGATGGAGCTTTGGGAGCCTTGCAAGACCTGAACTGGGTGTCTGGGACTGGACTTCCTCTGGGCTTCCTCTGATGTCCTGTCGGCTGCTGAGCTCCGAGCATGTCTGTAGGACACCGGGGTCGGGATCTTTGATGGTCTCTTCTCTGGTCTGGTGTCCCGTCTGGGCCTGATCTTGGAACGAAGCTTCAGCTTGTAGATTGACGGCACTCTCTCTGGCTTTTTTAAGCCCCGTTTCTGCTTGAACGATGGGGTTCTGGCCTTCACCGGAGGATCTGGAGACCCGGAAGAAGCCGTACTGGAGCCATCGAGGGTGTCCATGGACTTGACCTTCGTGAGAGGTCCACCGGCTATGGGATCTTGGTGATCTGGCCTCCGAGCTTCAGCAGGTTCTTTGAACTCCACACTGGAGCCGAGGGAAGACCAAGACCCCATTCTGTTAGACTGCGCGACATTCAGGCTGCTAGAATCCATACTCCTGGTCTCCCTGAAAGTTGCTGTTCCTGGTTCTACCTGGCCAATGGGTTTGGGTAGGATTTTTGCCACCCAGCTCTCTACATCCACCTTATTGAGCACCAGTTGGCCTCTGGATAATTCAGCGATAACAGCATCAAAGCTGGGCTCGGTTTGGGGAGTTCTGGACCCTTCGGCTGAAGAAACACTGAAGGTGGACGTCCTCTGGCTGCGGGCAGCTTTGGCAGCAGAGGGAACTGAAGCAAGGACAGACAGTCTAGAAGCTGAGGAGAGCTCCTGTACTGTTGAATTCTGTCCCAGGGGAATCTCTGAACCAGCGTCCTCAGTGTTATTGTTTTCATCCGAGTGAACGTCCAAAATCTGCATGTTAGACAAGATCTCATCCTCCAGGCTTCTGTACAACTCAGACTCTTGTTCAGGGCTGATGGGTGGAGGGGTAAAGAGACACCCCCTCTCCATCTCCCCCGCCGTCTCCCTATCTCTGTTCATAGCCCTGTTGGTATTCTTGTTATGGTTGTTTTTCAGGCGTTCGAAGGGCTGCCCCTCCTGGAAAACATCATCCATATCACCCGGTTCAGTCACGTTGATCCGTATCATACTCCCGCTGAGGGAACTGCCCAGGCTGCCAGAGCGGAGAGCATTCTGCCTCGGAACACTCAAGCCTCGTCTGGGGCTCAGGTTGCCATCGTTTCTACCATTACTGGATCCAATATTGGGGTTGCCGAGCGGAGTGGGCGGTCTGTTCTGGGGATGACTGGCTGTTTTACTGGTGACCTGCTTGGTCGGACTCTGAGAACGGGTAATAGCACTAGAGGCCCTGACTGTGTTGGTGCTGATTTGAGTCTGAGGGCTGGCGTTCACTTCTTGTTTTGGGAGAACTTGCTTAGTAGGGCTCCGGCACCGATTAGGTGTTGAAGGCCTGCCTGACGTCAGCCCACCCATTGTGTGAGAGTTTGAAGAGGGGGTGGGAGGTCTGCTAGGGTTATTAACTGGTAACTCCATGCTGTTCCTGTTGGGGGTTTGCTTAGTTTTGGATTCTGAGAACTGGAACTTGGTCCAGGTTTGGGCCAGCCTGCTATCTTTGTTCTGCTGCTGTTGGGGAGCGGGTTCGGCCCTCTGAAAGCCCAGCGGGGTTCTGGAGCGCTGGGGCTCAAGCCGAGGCCCGCTGGCTGGCTGGGCGGGTCTGGGGAGGCTGCCCCCAAGTCCAGGGCTGGGAGGGGTCCTGCACTTGTCTCTCCCAGTCCTAGTGGATGCAGTCTGGAGGGAGCCAGCCTGCCTTTCACTGAAGAGCTGCCTGCGAGAGGGAGTGGCAGATCGCTCCGTCACCCTGGAATTACACATACAGGAATCTGTAAGACCATCCGGAACTTAAAAGATTTATTAATCATAGATAAGATAAATAGCAATACAATGATAAGCCTTTATCTATGTCTTCATTAAAACACATTCCTTGTTGTAAACAAAAGGCTTGAACTGTCAGTAACAAAAATATAGTAATATATAGAGCCCCATGAAATTCTTTTTATTTATTTTTTAAAATAATTTTTAGTTTTATTTTTCACAAATTTCATTTTATTTTGTTTAATTTGCCATGAATTTTGTTTTATTTCATTTCATTACAGATACACATTAACACAACTCAAACAGATGTATATCAATAATATATAGTATACATCATGCATGAACTACATACATATTTTTTATTAAACATTATCTGATTTTTTTTTTTTACATTTTGACATAAACAGACCCAGCACAGCACATTTAATTACCATAATTTCTCATTAGCAGCAGTAACGATAATGTACAGCGCCCACTCTTTTTAATCAACTGCCTATTTACAGTATATACTGCCCATGCCCTCTATAAAAATACAATAAGATGAAATAAAAAATATATATATCTACATTGCCCTACTATTGTGGGGCTATCATAATAATTGCACACACAGCAATCTACCCTTTAGAAAACACGATAGGAATTGTATTTCAATCCCATTGCACTCAAGCAGGGCTCCAGTATGCAAGCTTGGGGTTTCACTGGGTTTTCTATTTAAACACTAAGCAAAGCAGATTCATTCATTCAAATTTATTCAAACCCCATTTGCTCCAGTGCAAATTTTCCATCACTTGAAATAAAACAAAGAATTAGAATACGAATACAAAATATACGCAAACAAGCCATATTTCCCCCTAAAGGAATAAACAGCTAACGCTTAACGAAGGTATCTTTCAACTCCCATTCCAGGTGACAGTTGCACGATCTGCACATCATTATTTTGTCACCGTCAGCTGCAGCATCCCCTCGTGCTCAAATTCTTTGCAGCGTTGTTGAATTGTTATGCGCGGTTTAGGCATTTTAGAAACAAACTTCTCTTCCGTCACAATCTGAATTCCCAAACGACTCGCTCCAAACTATACATCTGCGCAAGTACTAGTCAGAGCTTCTGTTTCCCTTCGGACCGTGCCCGCGGTAAAAGCTGAGCCTTGACAACTACCACTGCAAGTATTTTTTTGCATAAGCCTCTCAATTTTAAAAATGTAAATCTATGTTTGAGTTAATGATTTTTTCATTTTCTTTTGTTTCATGTTTGCATTTTGTTTTATTTATTTTTATATGTTGCCTGTCAGAGGAACGTGTTCGTTTTGAGTCAATCCGGCTTCCCTGTGCAGAGGCTTTGACAGTAAATGTTCTAACGTTCCGTTTCATCTGAGGAGCTGCTTTAAACAGTGCTTAACTGAGAGGAGGGCAAGCTGGGTGTCACGCATATGAAACAGCCTGCCTTACCTGGCAATTTGTAGAACCGAAGAGTATTGTGTCTAACTAGTGCATAGCGAATTAGGCAGACCTGAAGTGCCCTCCATTGAGTCTTTCTGATTGGCTGTTTAACATGTTATCTAGGTCCTTATTGGATAATTGTGCCAACAAGACATGTCGTAACATATGACCCCACTTTCACACATGGCTCAGTCAGGCACTGTTTCAGTGCAGTGGCACCACAAATATGATCCATTTACTACCAATGCAGATTGAATGTCTCACATAATGCAAACCTTGTTTTTAATTGTGTTCAAGTTATCAAAGTCGATGCTATTTTAAATAAAATTCTTTATTTTAAATAACATTCTTTATAAAGTTCTTAATGCCCTCTCTGTCTCATAAGTCACTGACATAAACTGCATACAGTAAGCTCCCAACAAGAAGCAACACAGAACTTTACAACTGGCAGAGATTGTAAAAAATACTGCGAGGGGTAGAGTGTGATCAATGAGAATGTAATTACATTATCCTATCACACCCTAGCCCTTGCATTATTCTCTGTATATTATCACACTCACAAACAAACACAAGCTCAGCGGCGAAGGCACCATTGAAAGCAGGCCAGAACTTGTCTCTGCTCTCACTATATCAAAGCTGACACTTTGTTTCTGGTTTTGAGTCAGGGCAACACAATTATATTGCTCAAGTAATTGATTACCAACTAATCTTTTCCCGTTGGAGCATGTCTCCAAGTGTATATATACTGATTAAGCCTTTTTTAAATACATGTCTTTGGGTGATGTGAATAGCTTTGAGAAAGCATAACTGAAGAGATTAAATCTAAGTGCTGTGGCCTAGCAATAGAAGATGGTAATCCTGGTGTACTGATAAGGGGAGCCACAGGTTGCTATAGGGACCACCCTTGGGCCCGTAGCTACAACCCTGACAGAAGGGCCCTACTTATTAAAAGGTATTTGTCAAGGACAGGTGACCTGAAATGGAATTCGGAAAGACTTTTCCTTTTCAAATGTTTGTTAAACTGGTTGTCATTTGAGTGTTTAATTCCAGCTGTCAAAGTGTTTGAAATTCTGGATGAATTACCTTGATGCGGTTTAAACAGGAACGCTGCTCTAGTTTTTAGATATAAACTTGCTATAAAGACAATCATGATTATATATAGTTATATATATTGTCATCAGTACAGCTCTTTTAAGGTTCTTTTTTGAATGGCTGGACAGTACATATATTGCATAACAGTTTGAAGCAGATTTACTATGAGCTTAATAAGGGCCCACCTAAACATGTCTTCATTGTGCCCAATGAAGCTCCCAATGCTTTGCCATGCTGTACACAATCACTCTATTTCATGATCTAGTTTTTCAAAGTCTGGGATCAGAGGAAGCTTCTGATTCTAGGAACTATATATCCCAGGACAAGCTTTGACAGAAAGACTTATGAGAAAGAAACCCTGGTGAACAGGATAAGTCTGACCTGTCAACTTCCCGGCTCCACAACTCATGTGTATGATCCGGGTTTCAAGGACTTCAAAGCTTTTGCATTACACAGGTGTAACACCTGCTCCAGCATCGATTGAAATGAACAACACTCGGAGCACCGCTGAACCACTGTTCATTGCTGTACATCTACAATCAACAGACGAAATATTCTGACTTTTCAGTCGTTTACCTTTAAACAACCCCATACGTGTTCAATAAAAAAGTAGATTTGAACGTGCATTTTTCGATTTGACATTTAGGGGCTGGTTTTGAGGAAACGTGGTAAAACACAAACATAAGGACAAAGCGCTTTACACCTCAGTTGAAGTGCGCCATGCCCCTGTGATTCTGAAGGGCATTTGAGCTGGGCGCTGGTGGAATTCTGTTAGCGCTGATTCATGAAGTGCAGTGCCCATCCTTTTCCATCTGCATCAGTGCCAGTGGGCGGCATATCTTTCGGGGTGTCACCTCATTTGCATGTCAGCTTTGAGTGATTTTGCTGACAGCACTGACGGGGACTGTGTCTCTAATCAGTAAGGGGCGGTTTATCTGAAACGCAGACGCGGTCGACCCCTTTACGAAAAGGGAAGAGTGAGTGAGTGAGACACAAAACACACATTTCCTATGTCATTTATATTTCTTTATAATATTTCAAATAATAAAGCTGTGTGATCTGGGATGTGGAACATGCCTGTGTTAACTAGGGCTGCTCTGAAAAATACAGATTTATATTACATGGGAACGATTTAATAAATATTACATAGTGTTGTGTGTGTTTTGTGTCTCGCTCCTTCACCACTTGCTGTTTCCTTTTCTTGATGGGAACGACAGCGCCTGTGTTTCAGATAAACCTTTCCTTACTGGTCAGTTTGAGAAGCAGTCGCCCGTGTCTGCGCTGACGTCAAAATCACTCAAAGCTGACAAGCAAGTGAGGCCACACCCCGAAAGATATGCCAACCAGCTGTACTAACACAGATAAAAGAGGACGGGCAAAGCGTGTCACCAAAATTGCATTCCAGGGCAAAGGCAGTTTGCTCCTGTTGGTGCAGTGCTTTGTCATTGTAATCAGAGGCAAACATGTTTTGCTGCAGTGTTAAAGGCGTGCCCTGTCTTCAAAATCGGGCCCTTAGTAAAATCAGGTTAGGATTAAAATGTTGGTTTACCATTTAAATACCTTTACCAGCTTCAAACATGCATGCATACATACATACACACACTCACACACACACACACACACTGAAACAGATACATTTGACACCACACATCTATACATACAAACAAACCAACAAACAAATACAAAGAAATGAAATGAAATGAAAAGAATGGAGCTGACCGCGTCAGAGCTGTGTCCCCAGGGGTCCTGAAGCCAGTGTTGTGTCCGTTCCCATCTGGGGAGGAGGCTGGGAGTCTGGAGCTGCTGGTGCTGCTCAGCCTGAGCCCCTTGGAGGGTGCGGAGGGCGTCCACTCCACTGCGGGCATGGGGCTCTGCGAGCGGCTCAGCAGCAGCATGCTCTGGGGCTTGCCATGCCCTTCCTGTCTGGGGGCCAGCCGGGTCTTGATCTCGTGGACCGGGGTCACCGGCCTCTGAGGGCTGCCGAACCTCATTGCTTGTTTGTGAGCTAAACATAGGGGCAGAGGGGAAACCTATTCAAGACCCTCAAACAGCAAGGATTGAATGTATTCACAAGACTTGAGATGGGGCTTTTGTAGTTTGGTTAACCTCTGAACTCTATGACCGCAGTGGCACCCCAAGTAGTGTTTATTTTCTTGTACAATTTTGCTAATTTTAAGGTCCCTCATTGCTCTTTGCATACATTTGTTCTTTTGAGTGCCATCTTTAAACAGTATCTTCTTTTGTTTTTTATCTCACAATGCTAAACAGCACCCTGAAGACTGAAGCTGTTGAAAATAGACGCTCACGTTATAAAATGAATACAATGACTCTACAAGAGAGCCTGCATAGGATTCGACACACAGGGAATAAAATGAAAATGCTCAATATTTTTCAGATAACTGTGTCAAATGCAGTTGTATCCCAGATATTATTTTCTAGCAAAGCAGAATGCCCAGGTGGGATACAAGTTCTTCATTTTACCCCCTCAATGGTAAACAAGAAGAAGAAAGAGGTGGAAATGTTTAGGACCAAGAAATATATCTTGCAATGTATAAACACACAGCACTAGCGCTTTCTCTCTCAGCCTCGGCAGGTTGATATAATAGAGTGGCTTGGTTGTTGTTTCATTTTCTAGCAAACACAAAGCGTTTTTAAGATTTGTCAGTTGTCATTGTTTCGGAGTGCTGCTGCAGTTGTTGCCAAGAGATATTTATCCTCCCTGTTTTTGTGTACAGTATAAATCACTTATTACAAATAATCACAGGCTTATCTAAATTACAGTTCATCTAATACTGTGTAGTGATGTCATCTCGTGCACAGAACACACAGTCACAATTCCAGTTGGGGGTTATGTGGATAATTATAGAGTAGGTGCTAATTGGCCTCTGTGAAATCACCGATCAGCACCACTAGGGTTATATATATATATATATATATATATATATATATATATATATATATATATATATATATATATATATATATATATGTCGATATATATATATATATATATATATATATATATCATTTGAAGGCTCCCACAGCAGGCTACATGACCTGGGTAGAGTATTTGTTAATGAGTCACTCAAATCTTCAACAGTGGTTCAATCCTGATCTCCACATTGTAGTTTCCACGCCTCACTCGCAGGTTTTTCATTTGACCTCAATACTATAAAATGCTTTGAAGGTTTAATTTTACACAGGCTGTAACTATAGATATATAATATAGATTTAAAACACGGTAGCTGACTTATCAGAACAAGGACACTGACAGAATGAGCTTAGGGAGTCACCTATCTGCTACTCAGTCTATTTTTTCCTCAAATAATGTAATTTATCAGTAAATAGAAAAACTGTGACATTAGGGCTAATGCACACCCGAGTGAGAAATAAATAAACGTGTTGATTGAAATGAACTCATGCACACCGCAGGTGAAATGATCGCTGCTAAATCTTAATGCTGTGTATAGGCTTCAGTTATCTGCTCATTCAGGTCATGCTCGCTGTGCACTGGTCGAAGTGTTTATTCTTCCCCCCATTCTCATGCTTGGCCTGATTCAATAGGTATGTTAATTGTTGTGCATTTGGATGAACAACCAGCCAAATTCAATCATAATATGTGTTCCAAAAATGCCAAAATCCAAAAGTATAATTCACCTGCTAGGCAAATGCCAGCACTAGATTTGTATGCTTTCATCACGAAATATATATAAAGGGGAGGGTACTTCGATTCCCTGAATGCTCTTTTCCCTGATATATATATATATATATATATATATATATATATATATATATATATATATATATATATATATATATAATATACTTAATTAGTTTCATTATGTATAAGAAAAACATATTTTAAGAAATTGAAAAATGAAAAATAAATGGGGAGGCACTTTGGAGAGCATGGGTGTTTATTAACCTGTTGCCAGTAAAACTCAGCAATGATATCAATAAGGACGGACAGTCGAGATCGGTCGCTCTTGCAAGGTACACAATGTGCTAACTCTAGAGTTAGGGTTAGGGTTACAGTTAGGGTTAGGATTAGGGTTAAGGTTAAGGTTAAGGTTAGGTTAAGGTTAGGGTTAGGGTTAGGGTTAGGGTTAGGGTTAGGGTTAGGGTTAGGGTTAGGGTTAGGGTTAGGGTTAGGGTTAGGGGGTTAGGGTTAGGGTTAGGGTTAGGGTTAGGGTTAGGGTTAGGGTTAGGGTTAGGGTTAGGGTTAGCACTTATTGTTAGTACATTGTTTGCAGGGTGTTTCTTATACCAGAAATCATTCAGGCCCATACTGCTTGAGATGACATCTCTTATAACAGTAAGAGACACCCTGTACAGGACTTATTCACTTATTGTATATATTACGAAAAACAAAATGGTGTGAGGGAAGGAGTGCAGGGGTGGAATCCAAAACAAACTGTGATGACTCGTCTTTAATTTGTCTTCGTGGTGACCATACATAAACAAAAAAAAGACAAAAGAAATAGTGTTTCAAAAATCCCGCTGCACAAAACCAAACTCTCCCTCCACCCGTTACTCCTCCTACTTTACTTTCGGACCAACCCCGAACACAGTAGTTTGTTCTTGTTTCTATACAGGTCATCACATCCTGGGGATTGTTTAAAACACCTGTGTGGTCTCAATAGAGCTCTCAAACACATCTAATCTCCAAGTACAGCAGTAACCATTAACCTGCCTGATAAGAAATCCATCAGAAATAAGCTCTTACATCTACCGGGGAGACTGTAGCAGGGCTGCCGGTTAATGATCAGACTCTGGTAAATCAGGTGCTGGAGACATGTTTCAGAGCCCTACTGAGATCATATTGGTGCTTTAAACCTGTGCATTTTAAAATGTCCCCAGAATGTTATAACTGAAACAGAAAATAATGTACAAAAAAGAAAAGTAAATCTGAACTACAAAAACAGCACATCAATTCTGATCATTAATTTCACGCACAAAATAAATACACATACAATAACTGAGCAGTCAATGAGTGAGTCAAATAAACCCCAAGCCACGCCACTGAAAGCAAACCCTTTCTCCCCTTGGACCGTCCTTTAAAGCAGCGAAACATGACTGCCCATCCCCCACTCAGGCAGATGCAGCTGACATGTATGTGAGACGATTCGTAATAACTCTTCACCGAGGACGGCATCGCAAAGGTGTTGAGGGTGCCTGCTGCATCTCAGATGAAGATGCCCTTTTGTATCAATTACATCAGAGACAGGCAGGCAGCCCTGCAGGCAAAGCGATTCACCTCCCCTGACCTGAACAGCTATTTCCAGCACAATCTATACTTGCAGGGAAATCAGCCTCTCTCAGTCATGTCTAACCTCCAGGTTCAGCATCAGCTTGTAACCATAAACCTGTCACCCAGCAGCACTCGTCCTCTCTTGTAAAAGGAGAGCAAAGTGTGATAGAAAAGCATGCTTAAGCACAGGTAAGCACTGTAAAGCCCAGAGAGGTATACTAAGTAAGCATTACCACACTAGAAGTTGTATCTTCAACGACCTGAGAAGGGGGCTGTTTCAGCCTTCAAATGTGTTATTGCACGCATAAAATGGTTTACAACTATTATAACCAAAAACTTTAATCATGTTTTATTGACTGTATCTGCCAATGCAAAACAGTCCCTATTCTTTGGCTGTAAAGGGATGCTAATTGGCTAAAAGAAGGTATTACACCTACATGATTTGTTTACAGACATTATATATGCTGTACACAGGGAGGACAAACATCTCTATGCAAACACATAAAGAAGTCTGCTGTGGACCAGTGATGAGAGCTAATGTGTGATTGCCTGCCACTGGGGCATGTTGTAGCTACTGTAGCAGTGAATCTATTCTAGTGGGTGAACACTGACCTCTAGTGGTTACAGCTATTATGTCACATTACTGGTGTCCACTACAAAAAGACTTTGCAGAAAGCACCTATACACATTTAGGCCAATACCCTAAGGAAAGATGTTTTCCTCAAGTGTTATACTTAAACTTAATAATTAATGTGTTCGTGTCAATGGTCCTCAACGGTTGCCAAGGTGGTTACAGGAAATTGTGGAAACCCTTTCATGAAACAACATCAAGATGTCATGCCACTGTTGTGGTGAGAGACAGACCTTGAGATACTTACAGACAGCATTATACTTTGTCTTTTGTTAAGAGCCTTTGCTAACTATCTCTAGTGAATTATCTGGAAGGTAGCGGCCACTATCATGACGCAGGGGGGAGAGTGCAGAGTGCAGAGTTCAGATTGTGAGTCACACTCACAGACCGGCTCCTCAGAGGGAGAGTGCAGAGAGCAGAGTGCAGGGCGTGAGTCACACTCACAGACCGGCTCCTCAGAGGGAGAGTGCAGAGTGTAGAGTGCAGGGCGTGAGTCACACTCACAGAGCGGCTCCTCAGAGGGAGAGTGCAGAGTGCAGAGTGCAGGGCGTGAGTCACACTCACAGAGCGGCTCCTCAGAGGGAGAGTGCAGAGTGCAGAGTGCAGGGCGTGAGTCACACTCACAGAGCGGCTCCTCAGAGGGAGAGTGCAGAGTGCAGAGTGCAGGGCGTGAGTCACACTCAGAGTGGCTCCTCAGAGGGAGAGTGCAGAGTGCAGGGCGTGAGTCACACTCACAGAGCGGCTCCTCAGAGGGAGAGTGCAGAGTGCAGAGTGCAGGGCGTGAGTCACACTCACAGAGCGGCTCCTCAGAGGGAGAGTGCAGAGTGCAGAGTGCAGGGCGTGAGTCACACTCACAGAGCGGCTCCTCAGAGGGAGAGTGCAGAGTGCAGGGCGTGAGTCACACTCACAGAGCGGCTCCTCAGGGGGAGAGTGCAGAGGCAGAGTGCAGGGCGTGAGTCACACTCACAGAGCGGCTCCTCAGAGGGAGAGTGCAGCAGAGTGTGAGTCACACTCACAGAGCGGCTCCTCAGAGGGAGAGTGCAGAGTGCAGAGTGCAGGGCGTGAGTCACACTCACAGAGTGGCTCCTCAGAGGGAGAGTGCAGAGTGCAGAGTGCAGGGTGTGAGTCACACTTACAGAGTGAAGTGCAGCGGCAGGGGTCATGCTTATCCAGATAATGCTCCAGAGTGTCCCAGCCTCCTCCCACGCGCACCATCACATGATTCCTCAGGATCTAGGGCCACAGTGAGGGACACACATCGCTGTCAGTATCAACCCTGCATTGAGGGCTTCAGTTATAAACTGCCTCAAATAATCAGATTGGGATGTGGAAGTACTACCAGGGTTATTAAAAGTAATTAGACATTTACTTTTTCAGGGCCCCAGCAGATTATTTTTCTCTGTTTCAGTCGACTGAAGCCCATGTGTGCAACTTTCCCTCAGGTATCAAAGTTATCTTTTCTACCGAGCATTAGAACAAGGATCCTGGCCAGTAAACCTCATTGTAAAACTCAAGTGCAAAAACTTTCATGCTGTTATTATTATTATTATTATTATTATTATTATTATTATTATTATTATTATTATTATTATTATTATTATTAATATTATTTTCTAAAGTAATATAAAAGTAGTAATATATTACTTTTATAAGAAAGTAATCACTAATACAATGCATTAATGCACCATAGATCTAGGCAATATATGGCAATATATTAGTAGACCTTGTCGTGATTAGGTTACACTAGTCTGCATTAATACAATGCATTTTAAATGTACAGTTTACTGCGCTGTGTATGTGTAACTTACTTCACTGACTTCACTTGATATTATTTGGGGCAATAAAAGCACAGCATGTTTTTATCTTACTTATTAAGTGAAACCAGTTCATGTTAACAGGAGTGATATTAACCCATTAAGTGCTGGTGTCCTCATTTGAGGAGAGGCTGCTTCATTTTTCAGAGCATTTTTAACTGGTAGAATCTACATGCTATTTAAATGTTCTCTTTAACTAGGCTGTTATGATAACTTACTCTAATTCTGTTAACCTCCAAAGTTAGTCTAAATGTAATGTACCTAACTGCATACACACAGCTTGTGTTGTGATTTTCAGAAAGAATGAATGTGGTTGTTAACGTGTTGAGCGGGTTTCACTCTACTATTAGCATCCCTGAGTGATACTGTGCAGCTCTGGAAAGCAGCTCTGCCTCGTACTCTTCATGTTGTGAGCAGGGGGGGGGGCTGACTCACCCGGACGAAGATGAGCGTGCTGGAGTCCCCCACTTGGTACTTGCCCTCGGACACCTTCACCATGGGGAACTGGCTGGGGCAGGTGCAGCGGCTCACCAGGTACTGCACCTGAAGAGAAACAGGGAGTCAGCGCACACACTCCTCCCTGTAATTCAGCCACTGTGAAAAGCACCGCTAGCCAAGGGGAACGTTTAAGAAGTTACAGTTAATGCCTTTTTCTTAATTCTGTTCTCTTTATTATTCCCCCCCCCCCCCCGGTTTGAACCCAGGTAGTCTCAGTCTCACCATCTGGTCGAGGTTCTTGAAGTCGGACATGCGGCGCAGGGGTTTGTGTTTGGGGGTCTCCACGGGGGGCAGGTCCAGCTCCTCTCGGATCTCCTCCTCGATCTCCTCCTCCAGCTGGATGAGGACAGGGGCTGCCATGCCGAAGCGCGAGGCCCGGCGAGCCACCTCCAGCAGGCACAGCACAAAGTGCTTCTCGTTCTTCCGGAGCACCAGGTCATCTGTCTCGAACATCAGCACGTCTGGGGGCCAAGCAGAGAGTCAGCTACAATACAGCACTGGAGCAAGACATGAACCACACAGCTACAATACAGCACTGGAGCAAGACATGAACCACACAGCTACAATACAGCAAGACATGAACCACACAGCTACAATACAGCAAGACATGAACCACACAGCTACAATACAGCACTGGAGCAAGACATGAACCACACAGCTACAATACAGCAAGACATGAACCACACAGCTACAATACAGCACTGGAGCAAGACATGAACCACACAGCTACAATACAGCACTGGAGCAAGACATGAACCACACAGCTACAATACAGCAAGACATGAACCACACAGCTACAATACAGCACTGGAGCAAGACATGAACCACACAGCTACAATACAGCAAGACATGAACCACACAGCTACAATACAGCACTGGAGCAAGACATGAACCACACAGCTACAATACAGCACCACACAGCTACAATACAGCAGACATGCAAGACATGAACCACACAGCTACAATACAGCACTGGAGCAAGACATGAACCACACAGCTACAATACAGCACTACAATACAGCAAGACATGAACCACACAGCTACAATACAGCACTGGAGCAAGACATGAACCACACAGCTACAATACAGCACTGGAGCAAGACATGAACCACACAGCTACAATACAGCAAGACATGAACCACACAGCTACAATACAGCACTGGAGCAAGACATGAACCACACAGCTACAATACAGCACTGGAGCAAGACATGAACCACACAGCTACAATACAGCACTGGAGCAAGACATGAACCACACAGCTACAATACAGCAAGACATGAACCACACAGCTACAATACAGCAAGACATGAACCACACAGCTACAATACAGCACTGGAGCAAGACACAGCAAGACATGAACCACACAGCTACAATACAGCACATGAACAACACATGAACCACACAGCTACAATACAGCAACAGCTACAATACAGCACTGGAGAGCAAGACATGAACCACACAGCTACAATACAGCAAGACATGAACCACACAGCTACAATACAGCAAGACATGAACCACACAGCTACAATACAGCACAGCAAGACATGAACCACACAGCTACAATACAGCAGCAAGACATGAACCACACAGCTACAATACAGCAAGACATGAACCACACAGCTACAATACAGCAAGACATGAACCACACAGCTACAATACAGCAAGACATGAACCACACAGCTACAATACAGCACTGGAGCAAGACATGAACCACACAGCTACAATACAGCACTGGAGCAAGACATGAACCACACAGCTACAATACAGCAAGACATGAACCACACAGCTACAATACAGCACTGGAGCAAGACATGAACCACACAGCTACAATACAGCACTGGAGCAAGACATGAACCACACAGCTACAATACAGCACTGGAGCAAGACATGAACCACACAGCTACAATACAGCAAGACATGAACCACACAGCTACAATACAGCAAGACATGAACCACACAGCTACAATACAGCACTGGAGCAAGACATGAACCACACAGCTACAATACAGCACTGGAGCAAGACATGAACCACACAGCTACAATACAGCACTGGAGCAAGACATGAACCACACAGCTACAATACAGCACTGGAGCAAGACATGAACCACACAGCTACAATACAGCACTGGAGCAAGACATGAACCACACAGCTACAATACAGCACTGGAGCAAGACATGAACCACACAGCTACAATACAGCACTGGAGCAAGACATGAACCATACAGCTACAATACAGCAAGACATGAACCACACAGCTACAATACAGCACATGAACCACACAGCTACAATACAGAACAACACAGCTACAATACAGCTACAATACAGCAAGACATGAACCACACAGCTACAATACAGCAAGACATGAACCACACAGCTACAATACAGCAAGACATGAACCACACAGCTACAATACAGCAATACAGCAAGACATGAACCACACAGCTACAATACAGCAAGACATGAACCACACAGCTACAATACAGCACTGGAGCAAGACATGAACCACACAGCTACAATACAGCACTGGAGCAAGACATGAACCACACAGCTACAATACAGCAAGACATGAACCACACAGCTACAATACAGCAAGACATGAACCACACAGCTACAATACAGCACTGGAGCAAGACATGAACCACACAGCTACAATACAGCAAGACATGAACCACACAGCTACAATACAGCAAGACATGAACCACACAGCTACAATACAGCAAGACATGAACCACACAGCTACAATACAGCAAGACATGAACCACACAGCTACAATACAGCACTGGAGCAAGACATGAACCACACAGCTACAATACAGCAAGACATGAACCACACAGCTACAATACAGCAAGACATGAACCACACAGCTACAATACAGCAAGACATGAACCACACAGCTACAATACAGCAAGACATGAACCACACAGCTACAATACAGCAAGACATGAACCACACAGCTACAATACAGCAAGACATGAACCACACAGCTACAATACAGCAAGACATGAACCACACAGCTACAATACAGCAGAGCATGAACCACACAGCTACAATACAGCAAGACATGAACCACACAGCTACAATACAGCAAGACATGAACCACACAGCTACAATACAGCAAGAGCAAGAACCACCACACAGCTACAATACAGCACTACAGCAAGACATGAACCACACAGCTACAATACAGCAAGACATGAACCACAGCTACATGAAGCAAGACAGCTACAATACAGCAAGACATGAACCACACAGCTACAATACAGCAAGACATGAACCACACAGCTACAATACAGCACTGGAGCAAGACATGAACCACACAGCTACAATACAGCACTGGAGCAAGACATGAACCACACAGCTACAATACAGCACTGGAGCAAGACATGAACCACACAGCTACAATACAGCACTGGAGCAAGACATGAACCACACAGCTACAATACAGCACTGGAGCAAGACATGAACCACACAGCTACAATACAGCAAGACATGAACCACACAGCTACAATACACACACAGCTACAACACAGCACAATACAGCAAGACATGAACCACACAGCTACAATACAGCAAGACATGAACCACACAGCTACAATACAGCACTGGAGCAAGACATGAACCACACAGCTACAATACAGCAAGACATGAACCACACAGCTACAATACAGCACTGGAGCAAGACATGAACCACACAGCTACAATTTCATTTCATTCATAAGCTGTCTCTAGAACTCAGATTAGTGTGGCAGCGATCCAAGATCACGATACAAGCTGAACAGAAAATGATGATATCCCGACATTATCATGATAAATGATCATCTGGATCTAGAACTTTTGTATTCTTGTAAACTTCCAATAGTAGCACAACAGTACATATCATTAAACTGACCACAACAGTAAATTGACTTTAATTTCAGTGAATGATGTTGGATTAAGAAAAAGAATAGAAAATCAGTTATATTGACAGCAGGTAACAATATAAATACTGATACTGAACCAACAGCAAAACAAAACTGCACTTGAGAATGTTGCTATGGGAATGAGAGCTATAGTCCTCAGCCCCCACTTGTGGGAATGTTGCTATGGGAATGAGAGCTATAGTCCTCAGCCCCCACTTGTGGGAATGTTGCTATGGGAATGAGAGCTACAACTCCTCAGCCCACACCTGTCACTCTTTTCAATGAATCATTGTTACAAGCACAGTTTAATTGTGCTTTCCTATTCACTTAGTGTAGACTAAGACTTCTACTTAAAGGGCTGTCCGGAGAACTCTGTGGCCAGAGCCCTATTGACATAAAACAGTGTATTGAGAAACCCAGGCTCTTATTGTATAGAAACTAAACATAACATTTCCATAGACACCCATAACCATGCTGAAGCTGTATAAACGATGTCCACATTCTATTAGATATACAACATCCTCCCATCTCTAAAGAATCCATAAGGGAAGCTACCGTGCAGGCATAAAACACTCTCCACAGGTTCTATACAGGTGCTGAAATATATATATATATATATATATATATATATATATATATATATATATATATATATATATATATATACAGAATGTACAGGGCTGACTCCTTTAAAAACACTTTAAAGACTATTGTATTTAATTCCAGGTGAAGTCAATGTTTTCTGCTACAACACTGTAAGTGCCTGTGTTACAGATAAAAGGACCCCACCTGAGCCTTTATACTAGAATCCCATGCTGCTCAGAGCATCAGGCAGGTGGGGAACCTATTACCTGTAACGCAGGCAGGAAGTGAATGGGGAAAGCAAGAGATTTATTTGATCACCCTCTGCCGTGCCGGAGTAAGACACTGCTGGATTGTTCTGAGCGTGTTTCTGCACTGGGGAGTCTCCTGTCACTACAAACAGGTAGTTGATGTGACCCAGGGATTCCTTGCTGCTGTAAAATGGTGTAACAAATCTCCAGCGGGAATCGTGAAATATCTTGAAATACCGATTTTATACAGTTCTTACTATAGGGTGATCACAGCACCCTCCTTCCATCAGACACAGCTGTGTGAGGATGAATGGGTTAACTGGAGGAATAAAGAACAGACCTGTGAGAATGTTCTTGCACTAATGAGAAGGAAGGCATTGTCTGAAACCCTTTAGAAAGGTTCTTGTGACTGATGGAGATTCCACAGCTCATTCGTTACAGGCTGTATTGGCACATAGGAAACACTAATGCATTTGTTGTAGAAAACATTAAGACTTCTATTTGAAAAAATAGTTTCTTTTCGAATGATATTCTACCCTTGATGGTTTTTTTAGTCCACCTTAATTGAAAAGGTTTAATTCTGCATTTGGCATTTTTAGATGGGATGCTTGTTTCATACGGTATTGCAGTAATACTAAAAGAAACTATGTGACAGACATGTTCAAACACATTAAACAATACAGACAACACTTTACATGAAGTGTCTCTAAATACTATGTCTAGTAGTTACTGAGTAAATACATGCCTACTTACACGTAATTACAATGTTATTATGCATAGTTACAATGTACTGCATGTATTAAACGTGCATGCTATATGTAAGTACACAATTGTATCAGAAAAGGGGTTGGGTTTGGGTTATATATTGCAAATTGATTGCGTGTAAGCGCACATGTATTTACTATGTAAACATTACCTAAATACAGTAATTAGAGACACAATATAAAGTGTTACCAACATACATCACATTACGAAGACTTCTAGTTGAAACGTTTGTCATGTAATTGTATGAGTTTATTTTATTATTAATACACGTATTGAGCGGGTTACAGTGACTTCGTATCGCACATGCATTCCGCCTCAATACTGGGGCGCTTCACCAGCTTCTGTAGTTATTAGACTGGTCAGACTGACTGGTGATGACCTAGTATAGACACCTTTGCGTGCAATGACCCTGACTGTATCATAGACCTCGTACTGAACCCGTTCAACCATTTCATGCATTGCAACCTCATAAGGGGATGGATTAAAAAAAAAAAAAAAAAAAAACTGGTCTCGTCTTTATATCACAGGGAAGACGCAAATGCATGATGACCTCATACGATTATGTCATTTTTACTCTTATAAAGCAATTACCAATTTTGAAAATAAATGTAAATGAAAAATATATTAGTGTCCAAAACTGTTTTTTTTTTCCCAGCTGTATTCAATATGTCACGCATGAAAGCGTTAAGAATAAAACGTGTCTTAATCTTTTAAGTGTATCCAAAATAAACATTGCTGATTATAGAATTTCTAAAACGTTTTTTCTAAATAAAATCAGGTAAAATATATATATATATATATATATATATATATATATATATATATATATATATATATATATATATATATATATATATATATTATATGCTGCCAACTTATTATGCTGCCAACTTTAAAAATGGAATACTGTGGCAACAACTATTAGTTCACTCTGTGTTGGAGCTTCCACATATGAGCACTAATCAAAAAACTTTTTTTTTTTTTTTAAAACCGACTTGCCTTTAATATGCATTTGATTTCTGCTCCAGTTGATAAAATTAGATATGTTATCCCGTGCCAGGAACGTTGCAGGCTGAGCCGAGCTGACAAACGTGACTCCCGACCGGGGCAGCTTCATCCTCTCAGCCAGACTCGGGTATTCCCGGAGAAATTCAGCCGCTGCCTGGGTGACGCTGTTGGCGTGGTGACACAGCAGAGAGCCTGTCTCCAACACCTCGAGAAACGTGTCCACATTGATTTCAACCCCGTAGAGATCCTTCAGCCACTCCGCAAGGTCTTCTTTCATCGCATACAGGTACTCCTCGCTTGACCTGAAAGGCCGTATGCTCTTGGTCGCGCTGTGGACCCCAGACATGTTGCATTCATAAAAATATGAATCACATATACTTAATAATGATAAAAACAATTACTATTTTAAATATCAATATCCAGTTTTAGGCGGTAAAGTTCATTGCTATTGTTTTTATTTATTTTCATATTCCTGCATTCAGAAACACTCCCAAGTTGCTAAGTGCTATATTTTCACAACTGTTATTATTTTATTATGATTAACAGTTACGACAAAATGTCACCACGTTGCATGGCGCTCCATTCGTGTTTTTATCTTGAAAATACTTTAAAAACACGTTCAATTCCATAGTTTTAACAAACTGGATATTTATTCGGTCCCATTGCTTATCAGTGATCTGTCAGTGCAGCCTCAGAATGTCCCGTTTTTCTCCCAATCCCAAACTTTTTGCCCGGGTGCAGTCTCCTGTTCCCACCGCTCCTCGGAGCTGATTTACCGTGTGGCTTGTCCTGCGCTTCGTGTAAACGAGGATACCGAGATGTCACACCCCTCTGGAGTTTTGATTGTTTGTTTCCTCCTTATGTGTAGCGGCGATCTCTTAGGTTACGAGAAGCTTGCTGAAAACACTCGGGTTAACGCTTTCACTGCCAGGCTCGCCGGGCTTGTTGCTAAACGAGTTCAAATGAGGATTGTTGTTCATGTTTACAACTACTCTGTACATATTCCCACATGCAGTATGAATTCGTTACCCATATTAATTACTATACAACAATATACGGCCAAACATTAAAGCATAGTAAGCAGTCTTTCTCAAATAATGTATGCATTCTATAGTGCAAAACTTTACATTGCATAATATAGTCTTATTACAGTACTGTTATCAGAGTCTACTATACAGTAGCGGTGTAGTGTTAGAAAGTGGTACATTGTCAGAATGTGGTACACGTACCAAAACGTGACTTGTAGAATTTTACTGAAAATAAAAAAGTACTTTTGGTTTGTAACAAATGTAGTATCAGCATTTAATGCATATTGAATGCATGTGTGCATTATACAGTTATACAATGTGAAGTATTCTTTATGAAGGTTATAAATGCAATATAGTATCTAGTTCAAATAAAGGCCACTGAAATATTCCCTAATACTACTATACACTTTTAAACCTAAAACGTCTCTTTCTGCACCGGAAGTCCTACTTCCACCCTGTAAGCAAAGCAAAGTGTAGGAAAGCATGGTACAGGACCAGGCTAGCTGTTAATCAAAGCATGGGAAATAGACAATCTCATAGCTGCTCTAGACTGTGGCTGGCTTATTAACAACACTAGACATGTCACATGTGCTGCTGATTGAAGACAGGCTGCATGAACGAATTGCCTTGCTGTATATTTTGAGCTCCACTGTGTAACAGCCTTGTTGCAGCAACACACTTGTTCTGAGTTTAAACTCTTTCATGCAGGGAATAGTTTTCATGAATGAAAGGCAAAAAAATTAAGTAGTTTTGGACACATAATAAACATTTTTCCTTGAAATAGGGCCTCTGGGCTCATAATTTATGATGTCACAGAAACCGTAAATGGAAAGCAGACCACGTTAAAGGACTGGCCTCTACTTGTGCCACATTCTCTATTGCGTGGGCAAGCTGACCTTTCTGAATATTCATTATAACTCTGCACTCTTATGTCTAACTGGCCCTTGTGAATTGTATTACTTGTTTTTCTAATTTCCTAAATTTAAAAATACTAAAAGAAAGTTCATAAATTCAATGACAAACGTTTCGACTAGAAGAAATATCAATTCATTTATGAAGCTTCTTTCTAAACTGACCACTACTGAGTGTTTAATAGCTGTGGATAGTTTTGAAAACTGGAGCCAATACCAATAAACTAGACTACCAGCAGCTCCCAAATGATATCCAGGTAGCTTTTGAGACTGAAGAACAGGTTGTTTCTATGTGCAATCTTCCTCTGACAACACTAAACAATTCCCCTTGAACACAGAGCAAGTCCCAGTATTAATGCTGGCAGTAACAGTCTTTCAGACTGCTGTTCGTTTTGTCAGCGCAAATAGTGACAGAAGAGCGCTTTGTTCAAGAATAAACCCACTGCTGGTACATGGAATGCAAATTAGCCAAAATACTGCAGTGTGCATGTACAGTGGCACCAGACAGACTGACTCTGCATTCAATCTGGATATAGTGAGAGAACTATCCAAAATAATGTTTAGTTTCTCCAATAGGTTAATTGTACAATAAAACCTTGATTAAAGACCACATCTGTAAAAAAAAAAAAAAAAAACAACTCACAAATATATATAAGGTGATTAGTAATCGGTGCGTTGATGTGATAAACTTACTTTCTAATCACCCTATATATATATATATATATATTGTGAGCAGGGAGAGGGTTAAATTCTTCCCTGCCTAAAAATATGTGATAATTGTTTTTGTTAATTCTCACTTGCACCTGGCTAGCACTGTAAATTAGAGCCAGGTGCAAGGTATTTAAGGAGAGCAGTCAGTGTGCGGAGGGCCTGGTTGATGGTGTTTTCAGCCGTTATGAAGAGGTACTGTGTGAAAGTCATTTTGTGTTTAAAAACTTTTTAAAAATAAAGGTGTTTTTGTTTGAGCCGGTAAACAGCTTGGCTGTCCGGTTTCGTTGGAGTCGGTTCCTGACGGATGTGTAGGCAGTGCTCTGAAGAAGCAAGGTGTTTGTTCTGTTTTTGTTCATTTGGTTTGGATTTCTGTAATTAATAAAACAGCACAAAAGTGCTTTTAAACACTTTAAATCATGTGTCTGGGTCAATTTTAAAGGGCTACGAATCTTAAAATAAGTGATATCGTTCAATATATATTAGAACAGATGAAAACTAAAATATCATCTTTGTAGATTTGTTTGAATGACCTACAGTAGTAAGCCAACCCCCATTAAGGCTCCATTTATTTTATCATTTTATTTTTAAATATTCCTTGTGGTTTTTTTGGGGATATTTATTTTTTTTACACAGTGCAACCGAATTAAAATACATACATTTACAGACATTGAATCTGGACTTTTTACCATTACAATAGAATACAGTATTTTCCAATGGAAATGCATATCTCTCTGCATACCTCTATATTAGTGTACACGCAGGAAGATATTATACAAAATACATATATTTCACATACAGCGGTTTGACCATAGAATAGACAACTGTAAAAGGCACCCCATGTGTAAACAGGCATTCCACCCACATGCACTGTGTGCTTTATAAAAGCTGCCACTCCCAGTTGTAGTCACAATAGCTGAGAAAACTACACACATTGCTGATGTTTCAGGCTTATCTGCAGACTTCCATCCCCATTACAACTTCCCACATGGTCACTTGTGTGGCCACATGGCTGACAGTGTTAGACAGGTGTTTCTATTTGACCACCCTCTGTAAAAAAAAAAGACAAAGTGACACTATTTTGAAGTGATTGTTACTCGCAAAATAATTCCTGTCTCAAATGTGCAGTTATGAAAGAAACACTCGTTATAGCCACAATGTATTTTCATTTTAAAACATGATTTCTGGTACTAAACTAGGTTAGTGCTCCGTTTCCATGCCTTACTGCACTTCCTCGCTCATTCCGCCTCATGTTACTGGCTGAAAGCATGTCAGTCACACTAGGGGGAGTAGCTGGTTGGTTTATGACAGGAAAGAAGCCATTAAAGGGGTGGGGACAATTTCAGCCTTTGTGTAAAATGACCAAGGAAGTGCAAAGCTACCTGAAAGCATAGCATTTCTTTGACTAGTATATAGAAACAGAAAATACTAATCTAGCTTTATAATGAGATGTGTTTCTTTCAAAACTGCACAGACCTATATAGCGAATGAAAGAGCACAGCAGGTAAGGAATGGTTTTGTTCACTGCGATCTCTTTAAAAGAACAGAAGGCCCTTAAGCTCGTTGATTGCACATATTTTGGTTTGTGAGCTTAGCAGCTCTTTGGTTCAATCGACAGAGTTGTTCGCTTCTCTTAGGCAGCCGGTCCACTCCAGTTCACTGGCCCATTGCCCTCGACCCACCACCCGTAGCTTGTCCGGGTCAAACCTCCAGAACCGTTCGTCTTTAAAGAAGTAGAGCTGCCCGTCGGGCCGGGTCAGGACCCCGTTGGCGCCTGCTGGGACCCCCTTCCAGTCTGCCAGCTCGCGGGGGTAGTAGGGCTCCACGTGAAGGCTGTCGTGGCTCAGAACGAAGTAGCGCTGCCCCTTGAGCACAACCATGCGCCCCAGAGGCTGGTAGTAGAAGGCAGAGTCAGGGTGCCTGGGCAGGCCAGTGGTGTTGCTTTTCCTGGGAAACCCTGCCTCCAGCTTCCTGTCTTTGTAACGCCAGCACCGCCCACCTGTTGGATAAAGAGCATAGGCAGGGCAATTGCAAGGGGAGGACTCATGGGCCATCATTGGATCAGACCACTTGCAATTACAATGGGTCTGTGAAGCTTGTTCCTAATTGAAGGATCTCAGTGACCAGAAAACCGACACCCAGCACTCTGTGTCTGGGGTGAGGGTAAGGTTGTAACTCATTGTGTGCTGTAAAAGTGACTCTGGTGCCCCAGAGACACACAAACTAATTATGTGTTTCTCTCAAAACTCACAGCATGTAGTGCAATCACTCCACCAGCAGAGGCCGACACTGCACTGGATTAGCCATTTAGCAGATGCTTTTATCCAAAGTGAATTACAGAGACTAGGGGGTGAACAGCTGCTGCTGCAGAGTCACTTCCAATAGGACCTTGGTTTAACATCTCATCCGAAGGATTCGTGTTGTCACTTGTTATAACATTAGCCCAAACATTTCACAGTAGTTTTACCCCCAGACTCAGGGCAGGACACCTTAATGAAAAGTACTTAAATGAATATTTAGCTATGGGTGATCGGATTACAAATCGAACACACTGTTTGGTGATTAAAAAGTACAGGTAGAACGACTGCTGATTGGAAAGTCGAATAGTCAAGAGAAATACGTCCAATAGTTGCTACTTAAAGAAATATATTATTAACCCTTTCATGCATGGCGACCTCTTATGGGGAAGGATACAAAACCTCACTACTAGTCTTTATATGGGGATATGTGAAGATGCAAATTCAGGCTAGACTCATATGAAGATGCAGTTTTTATCCCATAGCAGTGGAAAATGGTTCAGTGAAAAATATATTTATTATGTGTCAAAATCTACTTTGCTCAGGTATTTTTTTACAGAAACTATGTAATGCATGAAAGGGTTCAATGGTGGATTTGATCATGTTTGATTGTGCTCTGGGGTGGGAGTTGAAAAGCCTGAACTGTCCCAAGCTGTCCTAGAGTACCTGGCGTCATATGGAGGCCCTACAGTAGTCGTGCTGGGTTTACATACTGGACGTTGATAGAGGGCTGGGACAGTCCCTCCCTGAGTTTCAATACTGCAGGTAAAATTTCTACATATTACATATTCTACATACAATTGTAACATAGGCACAGATACAGAAAACAGGACCAGATGTCCACTTTGAAGTATAGTGGCAGTCAATATAAAAGAAAGTCTGTGACTTTAAATATGTACAACTATGTTGAAACGCATAACTGTGGTGCCCCTGATTTACTTACAGCAATACTATTCTAATTGTAATCTGTGAAGGCCATGGTTTCAGAAGTGCCCTCCAGAGACCAATTACTTTAGTCTGTAAATTAGCCAGACAGAGGAGAGCAATGTTCATTGAGAGCTCTAACAAGACTCCTATTCTCTGAGCTTGTACCTGAGCCCGACAGAGCAAGAGAGGGGGCGAGGTGCCTACACTGGCCGTGTGAACAATGAGCCATTCACAGCACAGCCAGACACACATGAGCACAGACACTGCCACCGAGACAGAACCAGACAGGCACAGCAGCAGCTCAGACACAGAGCTCCACGCAGACTGGGGGAGGCATCTGACGAAACCCAACACATTCAGTCATTAACCATTCCCGAGGTCTGCGTTGAGTTTATCAGGTTTCTCCGAGTATTTAAGGACAGCAAGCCTGTCCTTGCTTGATGTAGGTTTTGAGACCCAGATCCCTGTTGGATTTGATGGAGCCGGGTGTTACCTCTGAAGAAGTAGAATTTCCCGTCGGTCTGGGAGACGGCAGCGGCCTCGATGGCTCTAGGGAGTCCCGGCCAGCCCTCCCTGAGCAGATCAGAGCTGACCTGACCTGCCGCGGACACCGTCCAGTACAGCCCTCCTTTAAAGATGTACACGGTGTGGTTCAAATCTGTAACACACAGGCGAGCTACACTGAACTAGACAGACAAGACTCCAGAGTTGATTTTTGGTAACAATCAATTCTGTATTATATTTCATGATTCACTTTTTTTTAATCCTTTATCAATAAGCTTAGGCGGCGAGTGTATCACTCATAATGTGCTGGGAAAAGATCTTAGTAGAGCATTTTACAGGACAAGTAAATCGGCCTGGACTGCATCCACCTAGCCGTGGTTATCCAGGGCTTAAAAATAAGTGGTTAATGCAATCCAGGGGAATTCCACCAGGGCTATAAAATGCTCTAATACGATCCAGCTGCAGTTTATCCAGACAAGGTACTTGAAGGGAATGCAGAGTGAAGGTTAGAATTGACCACCAGAGGGCGGTACATGCATTTTAAGTGGTTTGGCCAGGCTTGTAACACACCAAGCACTGTAGTTATGTTGAGCCAACTTTATGTGTACTAAATTTTTCTTCATCCCCTTTCTCTCCTCTTCAGGTAGTCTGTGTGGCGCTTGTTGTGCAATCTTACTGATGCCTGATAAACTTCCCTTCCCTTCTCAGCTCAACAGCCTGCTGCTGCTGCTGCTTCCCGGGAGGCTGGCAGGCTTACCCATCGTGATGGCATCGAAGGCAGTCTGACAGTACGGGGCCTGCTGGGCAGTGCCAGGCTGTTCGGCCTCCACAGAGTCCAGGAAGGCGGTGAACACGTGTCCCGGGAGCTGCACCGCTGAGCCACTGAAGGGTTTCCCTGAAACACACAAGGAGCCCGGACACTCACTGCCTGGACAACACAACAGCATGCAGGGCTGTTAGAGATATGAGAACATGCAGATCAGTCACACACATCCCCTGCCTGGATTATTGAGCTATCAGTATTGATGATCACAGAGTGCACAGAATACTATAGAAATAAGAAATGCAAATGTTTAAGGATTTGGATAAGTGGCATCAGCAGGGGTTCATTTGTGCTGGATCGCATTGGATCCGAGATCGATACCTGTTTTTGTCTGACAGACGAGAATTAAACAGTTTTCAAATGACCTGTACATAAAAACAAAAACACTTTTCTTTTCCATGAATCGAACATAAACTGTACTGTAATTATATATTTTCGCATGCGAAGTCTATGAGTACAAAAATAACTTTTTTTTTTTTTTAAATTATGTTAAAACACGGCTAGGTTCTGTGATGGCTCATCACAACTTGAAAAGCATTTTTCTAGATTTATGCAAAAATGTACGTGTCACAAGCAGGTGGACAAATGAACATACAGACAGACAGACAGACAGACAGACACCTCCGACACCCCCAGAATCAAATACTCATAATAACTTTGCTAAATAATGGCAATACTAAGTATAATCACAAGTGGATAAACAGGTTTCCAGATAATACAGAGAAATGTAACTGTGACACACAGGAGGAGTGAATCAGTTCTCCCAGACTGAAGGAGTCTCTCAGTAAGACCACCCCATGCGAGGCTTCAGCCCAGCAGCACTGCGTCTCAGCCTCTGGGAATTTGTTTCATTGAAAAAGGAAAGTGTGTCTGAAGAAGCTCTTTCCTGGAAGTTTTCCCGTTCCCGAGGGCCGAGGAAAGGCGTGCATGTGAATCACGTCGCCCTCAGTGATCCAAAGCAGCCGACTGCTCACGGTCTTATCTCTGCAAGACGCCTCTCTGCCTCTCCCCTTCTCTCTCTCTCTCTGGGATTTCCTCTCGTAGAAGATGAGCAATGTTAAAATGAATGATATATGAAAGAACTTCGAATGACCATTTTCAAAGTTATTGCTTTGCTGTGCTAGTGTGTTTTTATGATATTAACAATATTCATGAATAGTTCTCAGTGGAGTCACTAGCATAGTGTTGTTTGATAGTATCTACATCATTCTGGTGCTTCTTTGTGCAGTGACTGTTTCTGTGCTGAGATGCTCCCCTGAGCTCAGCCGTTGCTCCTTGTTTCCTTCTTCATTTCTTTTTATATTTATAAAGAACCAAACATCTGAAGTTACCCACTCTTTAAAGGAATGCTGTCTACATGTTCTTAATATTTCATTTGTTAAGAATAAAGATTGAGGCAGAAACAGCAACAGGGCATCATACAGCATACATACTGTACAAAAGAATATGAAACAGCTACAAAACCAAATGTTTGGAAAATGTATTGTCAATCTAAAGAGTCCCTTGTGTTTTCAATTCCCACCACATAACCCACTGCTTATATTTTTTGTATATTTTATATGTCTGAGTGGGCCACATTGTTTCACTGCAGCCCCAAGGCACAGCTAGTAAGAGTGTCTCTAGAGCAGTCCAGTGTGTTGAGAGAGAAGGGGAAGGTTCAAGTCTTTTCAATAAGTCAGAGATGAGAAGGGGTCAGGGAGCTGCTCTCTAGCAGGGGAGGCTAAACTATCTTAACCCCCCCCCCCCGCCCCCCCCCCCCCACCACCCCACCCCCCCCCCCCCCCCAACCCCAACACCCCCCA
>NC_054574.1:1886131-1908663 GCF_017654505.1 Polyodon spathula | reverse complement strand
GCAGGGACTGCACGAAGCAGCACAGCCAAGGTAATATTCATAATTCTGGGTGTTTAACCCTGATTCCAGTTCAACAACAACAACTACTATCTAACATAAGTACAAATTTACATTCAGTGTCCAGTAATCCTGTAGAAAGTGCCAAGCCCAAATGATCTCTAAGGGACCAGAAACGCTGCGCTAATGGATTCAATTACAGCTTTAGAAATATTTCATATTTAGAAATATTTCAGCTCATGATACCTTTTAGATGGAGAAGGAAATATATATGTTTAACCCTTTCCTGCATGGCGATCTCATATGGGGGCAGAGAAGAAAACTTCTAATCTTAATATGGGGACACGGAAGATGGAAATACATTTTTTCCCCATAACTATAGAAAGAAATAGTAAACATGTTCATTGCAAAATATATGTATTATGTTTTAAATCTATTTCATGCATCAAAGGGTTAATATGTATCTATGAAGAGGGAATTCAGGATTAGCCCGATTATTTGAATTGTTGCAGCACTATGCCACGCTATAAATTCACTTCCTGTCCAGGAGGTATTAGAACCCAGCCTAATGAACTGCGTGCAGCCAAGCTCGGGGGCAGGGTGATAAATGGTACTGGAAAAATAATTAATAGAAAAAAAGGTTATAAAGCTGAATAAGAAAATAATTTGGAAAGCTTTTATTATAGTTAAGACTTGTTTTCAGAGAAGAGAAATCCTATGTGAGAGTCTCACTGTATGCAGACATTCATTACACAGGGTTATTCTGTTGCTTCTTCAAGTTGACAGTAAACAGTGAAGTCCATCAGCCTGGTTCACTGTGGTTTTTGTGAGGGCTGCTGTGTAAATATTATGAAGGCAGTGAAAGGCCGTTCCATTTCGAAAGGTGTTTAAAGAGCTGCAGAGCGCTGAACAAAGAGCACAGGGTTGTTTCATTATCACAGGCAGGCTCTGCTTTTTATCATGAACTTGACACATGGACAATATTTGAAACACTATATAATATAGCATGACATATATATGAAAATATGTATTGATTAACAATTGATTTGCAAATATTATTTATTATGTATATATTAAAATTAATGTGCCTACAGTAGTGTTCAGAAGTTTGGAAACAGCAAATGATTTACAGCAAGACCGGGGGCTGGGGATTGTAGTGCCCGTGTTTCCACACTCAGAACCCTTACGAAATACCCTGGAATCTCTGAATAGATCATCGTCTCCCCTTTAAACATGTGCTAAATATTTTAATGATCAAATAGAATGGTACCCTGAAAATATTTCTAGGAAAGCAGTACTATCTGCTAAATATCTTGGTATCCCTGAATGGATAATTGTCTCCTCTTTAAAAATATGCTAAGGATTTTAATGAGCAGTCTGTCTCTCGGATTAAGTGGCACCCTAAGTATGATTCATTTAGTAACCATGCTGAATGACTGGGTGGAACATTTGTTCTCTCTTTTATCCAAAAAAATGACTTTTCTGAGTGGTGACTCTGCCCAGACTGGTACAGTATTCAATGTAGTGTTGTCCTTGGCAGTCCTTAGCCAGAAACCTATTTTTGCGAGTAAAATGAAGAGAGAATGTCTCTCCTCATTGGTAGGAAGGGTGGATCATATTTAGGGAGCCTAAGCAATTGTGGAAGAGACTGATCATTAAAATATCTTGCATATTTTTAAAGAGGAGATGATTTTCTATTCAGGGATACCAGGATATTTTGTGAGCAAGTAGTATCAGTGAAGTTATTCAGCAACGAACTCCCCATCCCCAGCTGTGCTGTTTTCTGAGGAAAAGAAGAACATTTCGGGGGACCATTTACCACGTATTTAAAGGGGAGACGATGATCTATTCAGAGAGTCCGGGGTATTTAGTCTTGCTGTAAATCATTTGTTGTTTCCAAACTTTTAAACACTACTGTATATCTATATACTGTGTATCTAAGTTATCTGTTGGTAACTTAGACACACAGTATATAAGTTATCAACAGATAACTTAGATACACAGCATATAAGTTATCTAAGTTATCTGTTGATAATGTGTTACCTTTGTGGACAACTGAATATTTTACTGGAGAATCTGAATTTAAAAAATAGAATAGTTTTAGATTAAGGTAGTTTCAGAGCACTGCAGTAGAATTCAGTGACCATTAATGAGCCTTTGGAATTTATCAAATTAAAAAAACAATCTCTGCCATATATATATATATACAGGGATGGAAATAAGACACCTGTTGCATAGCAGTTTGATCCATTCCTGGTTTTACCACAAGTTTAATAAGACACATCTGAGCTGACACTTTGGCACAGAACGCAGTCACATTCACCATGACGACCAGCCATTCTGATTTTCTGCTGTCACCTAGCGCCCTCAGCTGTTATTACACTGAAACGATTGCTGTGCAATTTAGGGGTTCTAAAAAGAAGTACAAAAAGAGAATCACAGGGGGGTTTTATACCACAAACACAGCAAAAGAAAACAATTTTAACTTTATTTTTTCCTTTTATTTCTTCACATGACATAATAGCTGCAAGACATTAAGCATCTGTTGGGTCAATAGCTTTTTTGAGAGAATTAAAATTTCATTTTAAAGGGGAAAAAATCAGGCTAATACCCCCAAATCCTAAACCCCAATTTCAGTATAACTAACTAAGAACACAGACCTAAACATTAAAAATAAATAGTTAGCAATCAGTATGTTTTGCTTTTTGTTTTTTAAAGTAGGGAAATACTGCATACAATTGTCCAAGCTTAGCAATCATTTCATAGTTCCTTCTTGTGGTTCACGTCTATACTTCAAAAACAAGTGCAGTTTTGAAAGAAACACATTCCATGCTCTGGTGCTACGCTGATGCCTCGTTTCCACTGCCTGGCACTACGGGCTTCGGCTGCACACAAAACCTGACCAGACTGCCGCACTCAGCAGCTCGGGCGAGCCGTGGAAAGGCCCTGTTTTGTTGCCGTGGACAGCCATAGCCGGGAGTGCCAGGCCGTGGAAACAGCATTAGTTCAAGACATTTCTGTTTGCAAGGCCTCCTGACACTTAGTGTAGTACCATACATGTAAGGAAGTACATGTTTACAATAATGTGTTTCTTTCAAAACTTCACATGTCAGACCTAATGGAAGTGCACACCAGGTGAATGGACTGCTCCAGCCACTTTAATGACCTCGGAGTGTGAATAATAGTTATGAAATCAATAGCAATCCTGTTGAAAAAGGATTTAGCAGGAACAGAGGACAGCACAAAAAGCTTACTGTGTATGATTCTCATTAGATGAGTGCTGTTGTCTTAGTCTCTGGTAGTGCCAGTGTTGTGGACATTGTTACTTATCCACGTGTAGAACATGCTGACTTCAGGGAAATTAATATCATTGCGCCTGTTTTTCTGGGATGATTCCCGGCAGGAAGAATCGCCCGCTGTGTCCGGACAGGTGAAGAAATTAGGGAGCAATGAAATTAGGTCCTGTGTTTTTACGACCAGGCCAATTGCATCTTTACACGCAGGAGCTCCACAGCGCATGTCATTGAGCTACCGCCCCCTGAAGGACAAAGCCCAGCCCTGCAGGTGTCCTCCTAAGCTCACCTGGAGCCTGGGCTGTAGGGGGCCCAGTAACAGTCGCTGCTGGTTGTGCCTCCCTAACCCACGGGAGCGCCAGAGCCAATGCTCCGTGTGGAATCCCCATGAAGACTGCCACCTTAGCACAGCCAGAAACCTGCACTCCCCTAACTGTACCACTCACCCTGGATGCCACGCCTTCATGCAACAGTGCTTTAGTTATTATTATTACTGTGTTAAAAGAAACACGTTCTATAACTGCAATGACAGCTATGATTGACTGATTGATTGTTAGGAGCAGGTAACTGGTTTGTTTAGATGCTGTGGTCTATTGAGCTAAACAGTGGCTGGTCTAAATACAGCCAGTGTTTAGTTAATTAAAATAGGGCTCTAAAATAGCAACCCAACAAAGTAGATAAGTCTAGTGTATTTCCGTCTGTGAATGAGTATACGTTTGAAACTTTACACTAGTCTTGTCTGACAGGTTTAAGTACAGGTAATAATCCTTGCTTATTAATCACTTATGAATCAGTTAATGTCAAATTTGAATAATTGTTGCAGAAGAAAGAAAGAAATCTGATGTTAATCTTTTGTAGAATAGAGAATATGTGGTAAATATAGACTTAAATGAATTACCTTGTTCAGCCAGCAGGTGGTGGTATCTCACCCATTAAGAACTGCATGGAAGGTACAGTGCACCAGTCGCCTTGGTAGGGGACAGTCCTGTCTGTTGGTCACCTCTTGCTTGCTGTATATCTGAACAGAATCCATTGTGACAGCCAGTGCCCCAGAACCCTGAACGTTATTTAGAATTGCACTGCTTCTCCTGGGTCGCACAAACCAGAGTGCACAGTGAAGTAGCAAAGAAAAGTGAAAAACGGCTCATTTCATGACCCCTGACTGCAAAAGCCCCCAAAGCTTTGAGGTTAAAAAAAACGACCGTTTTACACTGATTATCATTTACAATCTTTGAATGTTCAGAAACTCAGACCTAACGCCTGTGTGTTTGTCCATCTGTATGTCACACGTACATTTCTGCATATATCTGGGAAACTGCTTCCTAAATTGTGACAGAGGTGTCTCTTGGTCTCCACATGCGTTCATCATTATGTCACACTTCAGAACAGAGGTATTTTACATACTGTAATCCATCCCTTTAATATGCTTAACCATGACACCTGCGTCTTAAATGCCACTTATTCTGTTTTCATTAAACTGTGCCTTTTTCAATAATGTTATTTTGTATTTCTAAACATAGCACACTTGAGTGTTTAATAGCTCTTATGGAAATTAAATAGGTGGATAATATATTTTAAAATATGCATTCAAACATATTGCGATACATTTTTAAGAAATATATTGTAACATGTTGCAATGTAGTATATTATACTTTTTAAAGATTACATTGACAAAATATATATTAAAATATATAAACCTAAATTGCAAATACAGTACATTCATGCCAATGTACGTTTTATACAGAAATATATACAGTATATTTCTACATACATTTATTTCTACACACAGGTGTGCTAATTTATTAGAACACTGCTTCTGTGGTTTTGATTTGATTTACATATTAAATCAAACCACTGGAACTGACAATTGTCAAAATATGCAAATTAGTGATTGTCTGATTTAATTAATAAGTTCAATAGGCCACACATGCAATTCATTTAAAATAGTAAGAGAAAAGGAACACATAGCCACAAATGGTAAAATGCAGGAGACTTTTTAGAAGTTGTTTAAGATGCCTAATTAAAGCACAAAGTGGTCTAACATTTCCACACGCGAGTGCCTATTGTTTCTATATCACTGATTACTGACTGGAAATTGAAATTCATGCAGGTAGGTATATAAAGGATATAAATGACAAATGAGGTAGTCTAATACATTTGCACACTACTGTATATTATTGCAAAACTAAAACACACACACACACACACACACACACATATATATATATATATATATATATATATATATATATATATATATATATATATATATATATATATATATTACACATTAACACTGCCTCTAGTACAGCAGATGTAAGAGATTTAATCAGAGAAGCTTCTCACAGAACAAATGTGCAGAATCTTCTATCTGCTGGGGGGAGAATGAATATTTGCTGTAATAGCAACTAAGTACAAAGCCAGAGATAATGGTTAGAAAGCTAAAAGGAGCCAGGAAAGTGTCTGCAATATCAAGATTGGAAAGTTATTTTCAAACGATACTAAAATGTCATTATTGCAGCTCATCCAGAGACCAGCAGCATGAGCTCTTAATAGAGAGAGAGTCTTACTAATGAAGGGACAAAACGGGGCTTTTAGTTTTCTTGTGTGCAAACTGCTCTTGCTTACTGTGTTAGTTTGTAATGTTTCAGTTGCATCCACGTTTGGGTTTGGCAGAGAGGCGCGCCAATATATCCCCACAATCCGATACTCCCAATAACTTACACTAAATAATGTTAATACCAAGTGTCATCAGAAATGAATAAGCTGTTTTCTAGACACTGAATATGCAAAGATGTAAATGTGACAATGGACAATACATGAAGAGACAGACACCTGCATATATCTCCACATATATTCCATGTGTTACATATATATAATACTGTGGCTATACCAAGCCATAGGACTTCATTGTTGGCATATGGTATTTAAATCCAGCCTCTCACGGCCATGTTACATTGTGTTTGTTGTAAGAAGTTAAGAAACGGCTGCATTTTTCTGTTGAGGGACTGATTTCATTGAACTCAAATTAGGTACAGTATGTGTAAAATAACCGAGAAGTATTGAATACTACATATTTACACAAAATGTTCAACTTAGGAACTGCTGAAAGAAACTAAAGAAATAGTTGTTTTCCCCTGCTATGTAATATCTTTACATTCCAATGGGATCCAAAATCTGAAAGTCAGTTTTGTGAAGGGTGTGGAATGTGTGTGTCTTTTCATGAAGTAGGAGTGAGCAGCCTAATTAGGTGAACTTGCCTGAGGTGCAAAAAACCTTAAAAAACCTGTTTATTACCCCTCCATGTCATTGATTAGAGTCCTCATTCAAAGAATGTGTGGAAGAAACCCTTCCACTCTCCTCCTGTCTGTCTGTCTGTCTATCTGTCACCACAGCAATGCTGCCTTCAACCTGGCTGTGAACCAATAAACTATGTTTTTAAAAATGCTTTGGTCCGTTGCTGCCCCAGTTCCTGGGCCGGGACTATAAACCGGGACTTTGGGACTGAGGGGGGAGGTGGCCATTGAGGCCAGGTGTGCTGTTCACAAGGGGGGGCATATGTGGCAGATATAGATTCTATTGATATTTAATTAACCTAATCAACTAATCAACCCCAGCCACCTGAACATAATAAACCCAGGCAGGTAGGGGAAATTAACCCCATCCCTGCCAATTTAAAAAGGGCAGAGCTTTGCTCTGGCACAGGGCCCTATTCACTGTAACACAGGATAGCAAGTGAATGGGGAGAGGAAAACAAGGTACTTCCATGAATCTTCTAGTGTTGTGGCAGGGAAGATAAAAGTCAAAATAAAGTCTGTAAAAACAAAAAGATTAACAACAGAACAAGAAGAGCGTGTTCTGGTCATCGTAAGATATGCTTTTTAAAACCTTTAATAGATTATGATATTCCATTTTCAGCTAGACTTGGGGACAGCTCACCGCTGCAGCATCAACCTGTCTTACTGGCACTGCCACTCATGGGTAACTCCATATTGCTATGTATTATAAATGTGTTCAAGTAAAGGGCTGACCAATACGAATGGAACTGGATGCAATATTAAAATGTTCTTTTTTATAAATTCTATTAATATATATGTACATATATAATGCATTTATTGTATTGAAATGAATAAAAACATAATTCACCAAAAAAGACCCCTTGGAAAGCATGCAAATAGATTTGAGATGTTAAATGAGAATTCCCCCAATTGAATATTAACTAATAAAGGCCGACTTTAACAACTATGCTGCAATCAGTAAATACCGCTTGACATAAGATGTTCCACCAGGCTCAGAGTAGCACCATAGTGAAAGGACTGTGTGCTTTCAATAAACACAAAAATAATACAATAGTACCCGTTTTACATGACAACACACACACACACACACACACACACACACGAGAGCCTAAACCTGATCAGATGTGTTTTCTACTCAAATTGCACCATTATTAGATAATACCCTAAAACACTGATTATAGCCAGCTGCCTTTGTCAACCCACTAAACTAATGCTATTGTGTAGTTCACATTACATTCGGTGTGTTTCTGCTCCTTTACCTCTATGATATTTGACATCTTTTTGAGTGGTTTGCAATGGACTCAGGTGTTGTTTTGAGAAGTCTGTATAAAGGTGCTTTGACTATGAGTCCCGGAGTTGTTTGTCAGAACTAGTTGCCAAGGTCAAAGTATCTGTGGGCTGTTGCCAGCAAAACAAAAGGAAACGAGATCAGAAGTGGAAGATCACTAGACACATATCTATAGCTAGGCAACTATAGTGCACTGTCCTTGCACTATTGCACTATTAATATATATTTGTAGATATAACTTGTTGCATCCTAGTTCATATTGTATTTTAGTAGTATTATTTGCACTTACTGTAAACTACACTGTGTTTAAATATTAATCCTACATTGTAATGCCTTGTAACACCTGTAAGTCGTCTTGGATAAAGGTTCTGACAAATAAATAATTAATAAATAACTGCAGAGCAGCTCCTCAACCCAGGTGAGCCCAGGTGAGCCCAGGTGCCTTTCTCACTGAAGTGAATGTGTACCCACTTGATCATTAAGACAGCACTGCCAGTACACTTAAGTGTTTGTGAATATGAGTGTTAGTCTGCCGTTGGAAACCCCTGTTCGGCATTCTTCCCAAACGTGTTAATCTGTTTGAGGAAGAAGAAGAAATGCCTCAGTATGGGCTTCGTGCCTGATTACACGAATAGCGCACTTCAGTGTCCTGTACCGTGCTTGTGACGGTTCATTTGAAGTCCTTAGCAAGACATGACATAATCAGTTTTTTTTTTTTTAAAACATTTTGCAACAGGTCAATGTCTGACACTGGTTTGACAAGCGATATGACTTTATCTGATTAAATAGTTGCACCACAATTTTATATTCTGATTTTAAAATGAACGAAGGGCTACTGTCGGTTAAATCGCTCACCGTGTTTTCAAAACCCACAGCAGCCCTGTCAGTATCATGTTCCCATTTCAAATACACGCGTGACTGTGAAGGGAGTTCAGGGTCAGCAGAACAGTTCAAGAGGGACCGGGCAGGTATGCTTTTGCACAGCCCTTACATCAGCGCTTATCTTTGCAGCCTGCGTGTTTTGCAACCACCACGACCCGTGCTAGTGTGAACGCAACGTCACCTCATCTGGAGACTGCTCAGCGGACACCGCCATTGCAGCGACAGGGGTCAATCCGACCACACTAAACGTTTGAACGGGATTCTTAAAACAAGCAGGCTCAATCATTTCTAAATGTAAAGCGCTAGTCGTTTGCTTAGTTTGTTTTGTAAGCACGATGTACACGTCTGTATTGGTTTATTTCGGTCGCTATATCGCTTGCCACTCCCCCTTCCCCGGTGAGGGCGCATGTGGTAGCGCCCGGCCGGCCAGGCGTTATTGCGCACGCAGTGGAGAGGCGGCGCTTCCCACACTGCACCGGCGCCTGTCAGGAGAGGGGGAAGTTACAGTGAGTGCTTTACTCGTGTTTTTTTGGCTAGTGTTAAAAATAAAATATATATATATATATATATTGTGATAGAAAGGGGTTCGTTTCTTTGGTTTATGTTGCGTTTGTATTGTGTGTGTGTTTTTTTGTTGTTGTGTTCATTCCAAACTTACTGTCCAGCTACACCCTGCTCAGGGTTAAGAACTACACATTTTAATCTTTTTTTTTTTTTTTTTAATGGCTACTGTAATTATCGTTTTGGAAACTGTTCGGACATATTCAAATGAGACGAGTCCTCTGTAGTCTTTCGTTTATTTAGCCAATGTATTTATTTGCAGGGCAGTTAACACGTCCCCCAGTGGCCTGTTCAGAGTCACACAGCCAGGAATGAACATATCTGCCAGCCGTCATGTATGCTAGTATTGCATTCATTAGTAACTGTGTTTATTGTGAAGAGACCCAGATTACATCAAATCTGATTATTCTGAAAATGTCAAATATGTGTGTGTGTGTGTGTGTGTATATGTGTATGTATGTATGTGTGTGTGTGTGTGTGTGTATATATATATATATATATATATATATATATATATATATATATATATATATATATATATATATATATATATACACACACACACACACATGAATGAATGATTTGAACTAATCTGAGTCTCTTCACAATCTATTTCGAATCTGGTAAAGGAGAATGAACTTCATGTGCAGCGCATACGTCACAGTCCAGTCGCAGACCGTTCACCTGGTCCTTGCAGTCCACTCTGTATTAACCCCGTAAAAGCTTTGCAGCGGCTAGCAGGAGATCTCGTTTCATTACGCGTTCTTTACAGAAAGTAACGATTGCGTTTCACTCGCATGTTTAAACATTCGGGGTGATTGGAACCTGTTGAAAATCTCCTGGCAGCAGTGTTTGTGGGGTTACTATTACCAGCGCACATTCTACTGCCAGTAAGAAGCCCTCAGAAACACTGCTGCCAGGAGTGGAACACCCTCAGGGCTGAAGAAAGAGAGGTGCTTCTGTTGTAGTGACTTGGAGAAAGTGATTTGGGTGGATATATAAAAAGCAGCTAATGGCAGCAGCGGAATCAGCTGCCTTCATGCCAGTAAAAATCCTACTGGCAGTAACATCTGCCTTAAAAAAAAAAAAAATTATGTAAGCAGTTTCATTTCATTCGTGAGCTTTCGTTTTGTGTGACTGGTATACTGTATGATAAAGGGTTTCTAAAGATTATGCAAATTAAACATGTTAAATTTGAATTACTGAACACAAGTAATGACTTCTAATGACCTCCACCTCTCTTGCCTCCTTTTTTTTTTTTTAAATAGGTTTTGGCTGCACTTTTTTTTAAACAGCCTAACTTAACCTCTAGTAGCGCCTGAGCTTGTGTGCCATTGGCAGCTATCTGCAGTGTGCTTTAGAAATCAGGCCAGCAAGTTTTGGGTTGTGTTTCATTTAGTAAAGCAGCATCGGCAGCTTAATTATTATGTGAACGAACCAGTCCCTGGCTGTGGATGAAGTTACAGAAGAACACAAGCTTATGTTCAGAGTTCCAAGAGCAGAGTTAGTGAAGCTGTAGTCTTGTGCTGGAATAGCACCAATGGCAGACCAGCTGAACGGGTGGATCGGCTGCCCAGAGAAAGCCATTGTTAGGTAAGAGAGGCGCTACAGGGCAGTGCGGGGAGGGGTGTAGGAGTGATAAACCCTAGCAGATTTCAATACAGTTCTTTATTCTTTAAAGGAAAAGCTCATGCTAGTGTATAAGTATCACACAAAGCATTCTAACACGATTTCTGAAGCTTTTCTGCCAGCTTCCTGGTCTCTCGTTTCACCACAACAGGCTCATGTAGAGGCGCTAATGAGAAGCCTGTTTCTCTGTGCTAAACAGGGGCTTCCTTTGAAAGCGAATAATGTCATCATTATCGCTCCCTAAAACTAATTTAGAATGATAATGACCGCAACGGCAAACGTTGTTTTGTCAGCATATGTCAAATTCACCTTCCAAATGATATTCAAACTGGCAAATTGGTTGAAAGTATAACTGGGTTAGTGTCACCTTTAAGAACTTGCAAGTGGAGGCCACAGCTGCATTCACACCTTGCTGTGCAGCATGTGTAGGTCAGATATCGGTCATTTCATCAGGTTTTAAATTTAATACACCGGTGAATAAATTTTGTTCCGCAGATAGCTCTTGTTTGTGTTAAGACTTTGAAGTACTAACTGGCACACTATACTGGACTACTTTCCTTCTCTAATAGACACAAATGTAAGGCTTCATAAAATATATCTGAGCATAGAAAGCTGGAAACAGTGGGAAAGAAGATTAAAAGCTGAAAGGAAACCAGGAGGAGGTACAGGAACTCCAGGTTTGCTTTGAATTGAGCGATGCTTCCATACTAGCTGTCCGTTAAGCGCTCTGTGACCCCACTGAGATCTACAGTATATTTCCAAGGGGCCTGGAACAGCAGCACACAATCATACTCGCCAAAATAAAGACAATTGAAATGCAGATATGTCAATGTATGTAGAGCTTGGCTTATCAAGATGTGATCGAACTTGGTTAGGACATTCTGCAGCACAAATTATTGAGGGTATCAGAATATGGTGGTGTCACTGTATAAGGCCCCGTTTGGCTTTAGGTACGTACACACGTTGCGTTTCTGTTTGATATGATCAGTCATTTTATTTTCTATTCAACTTGTATATGTAGAACATGCGCGGTCCGCTCTAAAGCAGCCAGGCCTCTGTGTTTTATTAGCCAAAAGCTTGCCTGCAGGAGGGCAGACGACCACAATGATTGGTCAGCTTTGATAAAGAACATTCTTTACCACACGTAAGAGTACACAAATTGGGAACACAAGGAGGAATCTGTCCTAGTTTTAGTTTTGGGGGTGTGTGTGCCTAGGGTATTTTTTGTTGTATACAGGGAATTACTCACAAGCAGTAACTGCTAGCTTTACTGTAAGGTCTGCCTAATTCTGTACAGATGTTACAAAAAAAACAAAAAAAAACTGGTTGTTCAGTGGTACGTTTCAAGGAAAATTGTATTGTTTGTTAACCAGACTAAATGCCCAAGAAGTGATGTAATCGTTTGCGTTGGGTGTGCTTTGTTTATTAATTGTGTAAGGTGTATTTTGTAGCTCGTCTCCTGTGGCCTTGTTAAGGAATTGTAGTCAAACAATTATTTGAGGTTGAAACTGAAAGTGATATTAATTGTAATTAACATTTGATAATGTATTCAAGCTTCAAATTGAACATTGGAAAAGGTTTTATTTTGAAATATTTTACTACGTAAGTATTCTCCGATAAGACTGTAAAGATACGGCTAGTAATAATGTGCATCAAACACACTCATGTCAGATTCACAGCCTGACAGAACACACAAACACATGGTAACTATTCTGAATCATTTCATCCCAAGATCCTTATGTAGATTTTTGCTAAAACTGCACCAAAAAAAAAAGGAAAAGTTTATGTGCTATTGCATCACATGTTTGCAGGTCTATTTATTATTTTCTTCCAGTACTTGATACAAAGGTCCCAAGAAACGCAGATGATGAATTGCATAGAATTGGAAAGCCCCATGCATACGACTTGTGGTTATGCGTAAGCAACGTGTTTTCATACAGCATTAACAAGATTTAAGAGTTTGCAACGGCAAAGAAAAAGCTGAAGAGATTGCCTGATTGATGGGGAGAACCACAGGCGCGGGATGGCAGTTTGTATCGAGCGTGAAATATGAGATGAGGACTGTGGGTCTGAACACCATGTTGAAGTGTAACAGGGATGGAATTAAGACTCCTAGTGCATAGAGGTCACATGGTAACTATTCTGAATCATTTCATCCCAAGATCCTTATGTAGATTTTTGCTAAAACTGCACCAAAAAAAAAAGGAAAAGTTTATGTGCTATTGCATCACATGTTTGCAGGTCTATTTATTATTTTCTTCCAGTACTTGATACAAAGGTCCCAAGAAACGCAGATGATGAATTGCATAGAATTGGAAAGCCCCATGCATACGACTTGTGGTTATGCGTAAGCAACATGTTTTCATACAGCATTAACAAGATTTAAGAGTTTGCAACGGCAAAGAAAAAGCTGAAGAGATTGCCTGATTGGGGAGAACCACAGGCGCGGGATGGCAGTTTGTATCGAGCGTGAAATATGAGATGAGGACTGTGGGTCTGAACACCATGTTGAAGTGTAACAGGGATGGAATTAAGACTCCTAGTGCATAGAGGTTTCACCCATTCTGGGTTTTATGTGCTTGATGTACCAGGGTGTACAGGTAACAAGCTTAGCTGTGTCTCACTAAACTCTTATTAAAACCAGGAATGGATCATACTGCTATGCAGTGGGGATCTTGTTTCCATTCCTGTATGACATCACAGATTTGAGACCGAGCTTTTGAATTTGAAATCCATTGAAATCTGTCGTTTTAAAGTATCTCCACACAGCAGATTTACAGCACTGCAACTTGGCTCCTGCATTGCTGCGTCATTGAAAAAGAAGAATAACAGCGTAATTGGGGGTAATGACAGTGAAACACTGATTATGGTATTTAGTTAATAATTTGGACCGGTTCAGATCTGAATATCTGTGCATCCCTACTACATTCAGTGCAGTTGAGTGTTTAGCAGTTCTGGATGAAACTGTTAACCTTGTTTTGTAGACACCAGCAGCGTTGCTGTAACCTTGTGTAGGTTGTCTCTAGCTTGTTAAGGCAATAAATGTAAACAAGTGGATGTGGAACCACTGGGGGACCCTTCTAAAAGGAAAGAGGCAACCAGTCCTTGGTGCTTTAGGAAGGCTGTTTGTGTTGGTAAATCCTGCGTAGCTGAACATGTTGCCATGGAGACCAGTGAGGTTGCGTCCTTCCTATCTCTCCTGCTGGAAGGAGAACTCTGCTGCCAGCTTGAAGAGTCTGAGACTGGACTTGCCAGGTAGCTGGCTCTCCATGGAAACCACTATGGGTGCCAATCGCAGTGTTATCTGGTGAATTGATTACCCCCCCCACCCCCACAAGTGTGTTGTTCATGAAACCATTCTGTGCTCTTTTTTTTTTTTTTTTGCCTAGATAAGTTATTCACGAATGCCAAACTATTTTATAAAAAAAAAAAAAAAAAAAAACTAAAAAAACATCTTTAACTAATTAAGTCTTTGTGAATCAGACTCTGTGTTACACTGTGAAGCAAAGAGCTGAATTGTAATGACATTTTAGTGCAGGTAATCCAGCATGCCAGCCTGTCAGACTCTATACACAGCACCAAACACAGTATCGATTTAACTCTGTATTAGAAAAAGAGTATCAGAGATTAACATAATGTGACAGTCATTGAAAAAGATTATACATCTTTTTCTATGTGTAATCATGTAGGGTGACTAGGGCCAAGAGCAACAGTGGCAACCCAAAATGTTATCTGTTTTGTAAGAACCGTTGAACCTATTACACCCCTAATGCAGAGTCCCTTGGGATCATTTGCTTGTCAAACCAACAGCAATGCTGAGTCCCTTGGGATCATTTGCATATTGCTTCACTAAAAAGGTTTTCATTGTTAGGCTGTTTGGTCCAGTGGTTAAAGAAACAGGCTTGTAACCAGGAGGTCCCCGGATCAAATCCCAGCTCAGCCACTGACTCATTGTGTGACCCTGAGCAAGTCACTTAACCTCCTTGTGCTCTGTCTTTTGGGTTAGAAGTTTTGTAAGTGACTCTGCAACCAGGTCCACTCACCCAAGTCTCGTATCTTGTAAAACGCTTTGTGATGGTGGTCCACTATGAAAGGCACTATATAAAAATAAAGATCATTGTTAGTTATCATATTTTTATCTTGAGGTTAATGTTTTTGATGTGAATATTTTAAATGGCACACATAGCTATGTTGGGATGGGAAGTAAATGGTAACGTGATAAACATTTACAGTGCAGACTATTTTTGATGATTTATAATGACTTTGCCGACTAGAAAGAGAATACATGTGTTTCCTAAGAGATTTACAAATACTGTCTCAATTCTGTACATCCAAAAAATTACAAATTGTCGCTTGGTATTCTGTCTTAAACCAGCAGTTTGTGAGTCCCAAACTGCTGTGACATAAATGTATCTATTCCACCTTTTTATTGCAACTGTGGTACCATTCATTAGAGCGAAAACTGTAAGGAAATTCTTGATCCTCCAGATAGAAGGGGTACAGTTTCAAGAAAAAAAAAAAAAGTTTGAAAACCACTGGCTTAGTTTCAAAGTAGATTTGTGTGAGAGACTCTTGTTCATTCCAACAGCCTTCAGATTTGTTTAGCTTTGCTTACATGTAACCTTGAGAAGCACAAAGGCTGATAACAGGGGTACCTTTTTAAAATAAATACATTTTAAAAAGTCAACCGCAGGGATCGGGGTCATGGGTGCAACACTGGCAGTTCTGTACAGCAACAGTTCTCTTCGAGATGGTCTGCAAGCACACAAACAGGACGAGAAGGACTCTTGAACAGAATTGATCACAGCAGTGTTTCAGTGGAACTCTGATCACTGTGAGCCTGAGTTGTTTTCTTATTCATGCCACTCAAGGATGAGAGCCTTCCTTTGTCTTTGAACTCCAGACTGTGTACTCTAGTGTATTACAGATTGAGAGGTCTGCAAGATAGGTTTTAAGAATGAATGCTTTAATATGGAAAATGTTTCAACACTGCCTAAAGTGCAAAGTAACACCTCTCTAACCAGAGACTTTTTTTGTATGGTGCAAGGGACTTGATCGCTAAATCAGCACCAACTAGATTGCAGTAATGCATAAAAAGTATGCTGCTCTTTCTGCAAGCCTTTTGATTGATATTGAAAAAAAATCCAGATTTAAACATACAGAAGTCACTTTATTAAACAGATCCAAAGGCGGCCAGTGTCGGAAGGTCTCCGGGAGAATGAGTACGTTTCCTTCAAACTAGACGGGAGTGTTAAACTTTGAAGGCTTGTGACAGAAGCATTTTACATTAGGAGGGGTCCCCAGTGTTTTCAGCTAATAACAGCCACGAGGCGTGCAATGCGACTCATGCAAGCGTGGTTCGAATTCCGCTCATGCTAAGTTGCTGCTCTTGTGGTGGGGAGTGAAATTGCCAGGGTTCATGAGCATAATTGACATGGGGGTACGGGGAAATGTTCCCCTCACGTTGCAGCAGTACTGAAAGTTATTTCTCAGTAATGTATTTGTATAATCACTAGTCAGTATGAAGTTTCCACTAGGACCCAGCAGAAACACCAATCAACTGAGGCAGTGTATGCACGCAATGCATTGTGGGCAATCCCAAGCAGTTCACAACCTCAAAGACACCAATCTAAATGAACATTTATTTTTAATTGTATTACTGTATGTGTTAACAAGAGTGAACGTTGTTGTTGTTATTTTTATTATTATTATTATTATTATTATTATTATTATTATTATTATTATTATTTGGTTTAATCACTGTGTGTCTGTTGCAAGTATGCACAAGCTCACTAGCTGCCTTGCTCACTTTTTTCTATATAAACTGTTGCGTGGAGCAAAAGAAAGGATGCAATAGAATGCAAGGGGAGAAAATAATGTAGGGTTGAATGGACACCGGCCCAGTTACCTGCACACAACCATGATTGCATTTTATCCCTGGTTGGTTAGAGTGTGAGCATTGCCCGCTGTGATATTGCAACGATAAGACGTTGATTTGGCAAATAAAAATGTTGAGAATTTGTTATAATAAAAATGGAGTGATCAATTTGGGTACTACCAGTACTGTTTCTGTTTAGTACAGATGCTACTGACACTAAGGGTTTCAAATGTAGTCAGAAAGTTATATATTACTTATTATACTTGCAGGAAACTGACCCCCCACTGCGGAAACCAGTTACACCACTGACAGGGTTAACATTAACCTCGGGAGCCGAACCTCTCTTGCTAAGATGAATGCTAAAGGGTCTGTGAAAGCAGCCATTTGTCTCTTTTGGATCCCTCTCGTTTCACTCAACTGTCCCTTCTTGGCACAGGATCAAATGTGGGTGTTAGCTTAAATACACTTCGACCTTTAGTCTAATCGGGTATTGTTTCACCTTTTACTCATTTCTACTTCATGTGATATTTAACTGCAGAGTAATCCTCAGTGAAATTATGAAATATCCTGTAAGAGACCTACATTCATGGCAAATAGTTTTTTGTAGAAGTGATTCAGCAACTTTATTATATTGCTGCTAATAGTAATAGTGCTGAGAGACTTCCCTATTAAGCAGCTGACTTTGGTAATGCATTTGAAGTTGTTGTGTCAGCATGTCTATGTTTAATATATATATAAATCTTGAGAACCACAGTGCTGATTTCTTCTGTTACAGCTGTGTCCTTCTAGAACCAGTATATCAAATATTGTTGCCCTCCCTTCTTGACTGTCTTTGTCCAATACAATATGCCTTGTCAACACGCTGCGTAGTTTAAATGAGCAGTGAAGGGAAAGCTGAGCAACAATTTCTGGTTGATTTCAGGGCATGAAGATGATGAAGGGCAAGGCAATGCTGCGTTGGTTGGGCGTGAAGATTCAGGGGCACCAAGGCAGTTCAGGGGCAGAAAGACAAACTATAAATCCAACCCAAGGGCACCAAGGCTATTTCATACTCATTCATAAAACAACAAGTTTCATACTGTCTAATCTTGTCACAGTTTCATTCTGTCTAATCTTGTCCTTTCTACAGTACTGTACTTGACAAGTGTAAGTTCACATTATTATTATTATTATTATTATTATTATTATTATAATATAACAACAGTGCCTGAGAAGCTAGTGAAAAGTCTACAGAGATGGTCCGACAGGGATCTAAAGGACACTAGAGACTGGTAGATGCTGGCAGATGTTGGTCAACGGCTTATTTTTCCACCTGAGATTTTGCCACCACTAACCTTTGACCAGACATTGTCTTGTGGTCTGGATCAGCACGCCTTGTTCATCTGGTAGAGTTAACAGTGCCATGGGAGGATACTGTGGATGAGGTGTATGAGAGGAAGAAACTTCGGTATGCTCAACTAGCTGCAAGGATGGAGAGTCCGAGTTTACCCAGTGGAGGTGGGTTGTCGAGGATTTGTGGCACACTCTACAACCCGGTTTCTCAGAGATGTCGGGTTCAGTGGCCAAGCGTTGCATCGTACAGTATAGAACTGAAGCAGCAGAAAGGAGCAGCAACTGACTGTGGTTGAGATGGAAAGATTCTGGATGGGGATCTCAAGCACAATAGAAAGAAAGCAACGCTGATGTACAGGTAAGTAAGCTGGGCTGAGCTGAGTGGGGGATGGAGGGGGGTGATGGTGGGTTGCCAGAATCACTGTTGAGCCCTCTTGAGGTGTCGTGGGCTAGTCGACGAAACACAGAGGACAGAAGGTGCCCACTTGAAGACCCCAGAGATGTACCCTACTTAGCTCAATCCAGTCGGTTGTCATGCTGATGCGCTGGGGAGACCGACTGGGTTGATCCCCAGAGCCAGCATTGCAGCCATTGTGTGTGCTGATGTGCTGGGGAGGCAGAATAAGCTGATCCCTGGAGCCAGCATTACACTTCAGCCATCAACACCAGACAGAAGGATATCTACATCATCAGATGGAAAAAAACACAAATGGATGGAGATGCAGATGGATCACATTAGTTTACTGTAAAGCTACGTCTTAGTTGGTGCTTATCTTGGCGAGAGCCGAGTTCAAATCAGCATGAAGTTTTAACATCTACTCTTGTGTAATGGAAATTATTATTATTATTATTATTATTATTATTATTGTCAGGGACGAATTGGTCAATCCTAGAACACTTCACTTCTGCTCTAGACAGCTCTTCTTTCTTTTTTGAGTTGGCACAGGACTTGGACACAAAAATCACAGTGACACTGCCAGTGAACACTGTGTGATTGAACAATCCTGGAAGCACGGTCATACTGAGCAGTCTAGCAGCGCCCCTCCCTCTGTTTGCCCGTCATTAACCAAGGATACAGTACGTCTTTCTCGTGGCTTGGTGCTGGGAGGTACACAGCAAAAAGAATGGCAACAATAATACATTATGATAATAACTCTGTTAAATTCAGTTGCGACAGAACGGGCCAGCTAACGCTGAGCAAGTTTGTGAATGAGTTGTAGCTCAGATGTGCTGGAGCGGAGGGTGGCAATGATGGGTGGGCTTGTAGGGAACTTTTGCCATATTTTATTTTTTTTAATTTGGGAAGCATTGCGGCAAGCAGCTTGGGCACTGTGGCAATTGCCGTCGCTTATTTCTTGCCTTGTGATTTAATAATGAGCTGTAGTGAGATTGATTTCATCAGTACATCCAAATGGCTACACAGACTATCGAAATCCAAAACAGGTTATGGATATGGGTTGTAGTTTATCTTGTCAGAAGCTCTAGAGTAGGAATGCCCTAATCTTAAAATCAATTTGGACAAATGTGTTAAGTTTTATCACACATTTAACCCCCCCACAGGAATGCCAAACTTTAAAAAGAATTGCATTTAGAAAACAAAACAAAAAGGGGACAGGAACACAGTGTAACAAGTTTGTTCTGGGCAGTGTTTGGGAATGCATTTACTTTGCTATTTTATGGGAGCTTTTCAGGGTGTTTCGTCATAGAGAAGTGAGTTTGGCAAGTTGCATAGCAGCTGCGAACTGCCACTGTTCTGTTGAGTGAAAGGGCATTTAAAGGCAGACAAAGAAATGCCTAAGAAGGTAAATCCAGGTTTGAAGGGGGGCGCGGCTGTGGTGTGCCTCAAGGGAAGTTTAAGTGGGGGGGAGGGGCATTTTCATTGACATACTGTATCACATTTGTTGCTATACTCGGTCATTTATTCCACTCAAAACAACACAAGTGGGGCTCCTGAGTGGCGCATCCAGTAAAGGCGCTCCACATGATGTGCCCTACAGCCTGGAGATCACAGCTGACCGTGACTGGGGGTTCCTAGGGGGCAGCGCACAATTGGCCGAGCGCCGCCTGGGTAGGGAGGGATTAAGTAGGCGGGGCAATCCTCGGTTCACCACGCACCAGCGACCCCTGTGGCTGATCAGGTGCCTGCGGGTCTACAGTGGAGCCACTCAGATCTGCGTTGTCCTCCGGCACTATAGGTCTGGTGGCCTCGCTGTGGATCCGCAGTGCGAAAAATGATGAATTGGCAGGAACACATTTCGGAGGACACGTGTTTCAGCCTCTGTTTCCCGAGTCGCCGGGCGGGTTGCAGCGGTGAACCGGGATAAAAATAATAATTGATCATTCCAAATTGGAGAGAGAACCGGGGTAAAAACCATTGGCAACGACTAAAAAAAAAACAGAAGAAAACCCAAGCAATTGAATGAACAAGGATTTATTTTCTACAACAAATAAAGTATTTATAAAACAAACCAAAAATAAAAACAACTATACTGTTGTGTAGGTGTCAATTCATTTTCTTCAGGGCAGGTGTGATCTGATTCAGTTTCACATGTTTGCTTAAAGACCAGCGACACTCACAGATTCTAATATACACCCTACACTGACGCCCTAAACCTTTTTTTTTTAAACTGTGTTTGTAATACTTGTTAAAATGATAATAGAGGGTCCTGGCAGTGGTATTTATGTAAACACTGTGTAGGTCATTGAAATGGAGCTAACCCACCCTCCTGTTCTTTGTTAACAGCAATGGCTGACTCTCAAATGGAAATGGATGGAGGCCCCTCTGGGGCCGGGGCTCCCGCGGAGGGGGGGTCAATGCTCAGCATGCTGGACGTGCTCCTCTTCTCCGTCATTGCTGGACTGCTTATTTGCTGGGTCATCTTCCGAAAGAAGAAGGGGGAAGAGATCCCCGAATTTAAGAAAATCCCAGCACAGTAAGTATTGCGTACCCTTCCCGTTTGGTTGAGTTTGGAGTACTTGTGTGTACATTTGTGTAGTAAGTACATAAGTAAGTCTTCAGCCCCTTTCACACTGGCATGCTCTACCTGGGTCAGGACCCGGTGTCATGTGGGTCGGGTACTCGATTTCACACCGCTTTTGAAGAAGCATAGTTGACCTGGGTAGCTAGAGCCCAGTGTGAAAGGGGCTTTAGAGTACACGAGATCTTGGGCAGCAGAGTTTTTAAGGCCAAACTTCATGAAGGTAATTTTGACGTGTGTAAGCTTGCAGAACATTGCAGCCACACATACTTGAAAACCCAGAAATCTCCTGTCTGGCTAGAGAAGGTGGGAGGGATTTCATGTTGTTTGTACGTTGCTATTAACCCCCAGTTAATTGTAATTTGTTTTATAATGTGTTGTCAAAATTCTTGCCTACTACACTCAATAGTTTCTTTACTTTACTCAGGTTTTTGATTGAGTGTTTTAAGCTGTGGATGGATCACCGGAGCACATTAATACTTTCAGTCAAGATGCATTAGCTAGCAATCTGAGTGCAGAAAAGGCATTTGCTTCAGTGAGGGCTCAGATGCTACAATCTCATAGGAGGGGTGTTGCAGATGAAGGTCTTAGTTCTGAACTTCAGGATGGAGGAGAGGCAAAGGAAAATGAAGCTTGTGCACCTTCTGCTGGCAAGATAATGCAAGTGCAGCACAAACTCCACATTTTCATACATACGTTTCATACAAAAGCAGCTATTTAATTTCATAACCATTTTAATATAGATTATATAATAAAATGAAGATGCTTGCCAAATCTCTGGCCTTGTGTGTGCTGTGCTTTGTAGACTCTGCTACTATATAATGGATAAATAAGATCTTGTATGCATGGTTACAAATAAATATGTTTTATTGATAAATATGAATAGATAATAATCACAAAAAATAAATACCAGTAGCTATACCCCCAATTTTACAAATGCAATCGGCATGGAGATTCTTTATTATTTACACAAAAAAATGTTGCAGACCCTACCACTAGAGGACGCTTTGCACCACCTATTGCACATGCAATAGTAGAGCAAACATGAAGTTAGTACTGCATTTCTGATCATTGCACTTAGACAAATGTATATACAAGATGCAATCTGGCCAACTCAAGCATGTGAAACTACTGATTTGCACCAAGAGAATAAGGTACTGGTGCCTGTGTACTTCACCTGTTTTACATGGTTTGCATTCACAAAGAACAGAAGCAGGTGAGAACCTTCTCCTCCCATCTCCGAATAATAAATACCAGGACATTTAATAAGTAAAAAACAGTGCGACTGTGTTAATGCAGAACTGATGCTTTGGTCAAGTGTTTAGATGACAAGTGTTGACACCCCAAACCCAGCACAGTCTCGGATTACCTGCTGTGGCTTTAATCTGAGAATCT
>NC_054574.1:1860631-1885631 GCF_017654505.1 Polyodon spathula | reverse complement strand
AAACAAAAATATGAACATTTTGCATTTAAATACACTTTTTTACATATAACTGTCATGATTAAATGTATACTGACAGCAGCTATAGAAAGCAAATTTGAATAACATAATAATTGTGTTTGTTTCTTTGTTAAATATAACCTATAGGGGAGTATTAAATCACACAGCAGTGACCACACAAGGCATTTTATTATGACACAGATTACAATCAGGACTAATCTGAATAAGGTTAATTTCCAACTGGATTAGATTAGCAAAATATTAGTTTTAACATAACCTGTGGCCCATTGTAGCGTGAATGTTACTTAAAAAAATGTGTATAGACTCATATACATAAATTCTACAGAAAGGGGACAAATTCGGGTTCTGAAAAATTGAATATTTTTTAGTGAAACAACCAAAATTAAATAAGAAAAAATATCTTATCTGCACATAACATAACTCAGCCGAGATGACATTTTAATGTATATTTTTAAATATTTTTTTTCAAAAATGTTTTAGCACATAAATGTGTCATTACTGTAACATGACTAAAAACTGTTGTATAAAGAGAATTATACATCAAATCAATTAGGCATTGCAACATTACACATCAGTGAAATTTTTTTTTTTTCATTTTTCAAAAGATAAACTTTGATTTTCATATTTATTGACTAAAATTAGAGTTAAACTTAGTTTTGGCACTTTTATCAGGTTTTGCACTGAACTTATTAATTAAAAAATATGTTAGCAATGATTAAAAGTATACCAAACTCTTATTTTTCTTAAATATGAACCCCTTACCCCACTGCTAATATAACTTTCACTCCTGCCAATGCAGCTGCAGTCTTATTCACTAAAATAACTATTTATTCAAAAACAGAAAAAAATATTTTAAAACACTAGTTCAACACTATACTATGATACAACATTCCTTTTTAAAAATATATTGGCATGTTTTAAAATGATTGCATAAAATGCATTTGTTTTGATGAGAAAGTATAAGATCTGGAAGTGGGGACACTGAACTTTTATTAAAAAATAATAATAAAATCACCCTTAAATGTTAATATAGCATTAAAATAATTATGCAGATTTGCTAAATAATAGTGAAAACAGTTTAAAAAAAAGTTTAAACTCTTATAAATCCTGTATAATTCATTCAATAGGAACCATTGATTATATTACTACTATAGGATTGACAGCCAGTTCATATTGTGTGCAGTAATATTGTATCCTGGCTAATCTAACTTGGGCTCAGTTTATGGTGCTGGTGTCTAGAGTCCTGAGAAGAATTCCCAGGACACCTTCCTCAAACCCGGGGCGACCCAGGGAAAACAGGGACCGGTGGAAAGCCTACTCAAATGGTATCTCTACAGTAGTGTTTACTTACCGATTAAACACAGGTAATTGGACTCACAGAGTCGCGACACCCATGTACACTGGTTTAGGATGTTGTAGAGTTCTGTGGATTCACATAAAACCACGCCAGCCATTTTACAGCAGTTCTGAAACAACAACGCCATGACTTTATAAACACAATTAGGGCATTAAACAGAAACACCGACACTGACTGATACGAAGCATTGCAAGCGAGGAGCTGCACTACAGGCGCTCCAGTGATGTGAGGTGTGAGTGCAGCGCTGCACAGTAAACTCTCTGCTGTTCTGCATGTTAATAATTGTACCATAATGTCATTAAAAGTGCGTCATAGGCGCCGGAGCTAACCTTTAGGGTAGTGAATCAGGACGCAGTTATAGATTATATTAGGAGGTAGCTTATCTACATTACGCTAATTAATGATTCATTGTTACTTTATGGATGTCCAACATAACTGTTACGATGCTGTTATGCTTTAAAACAAAACACGTTATTTCTAACTGAAACATTACGCTTGCGAGTTTAACCTTTTCTCCCACTGACAACGCGTTTATTTTAAATTATTAAAATAAAATGTACACTGTATTGTTTTCAAACCAACTTGCCTGGCTTCTGTAACTGGAGACGCTGTCTGGTTTCCAAGGAGTGACGTCTTGAGAAACCCCTCCTTTCCCCCATCACGTGGCGAGGGTGTTTTTTTTTTTTATTGTTCTCACCCAATCCGCGAAGAGACTAGACTGACAGGGAACGCCGCTTGAGGAAATAATGATTGATTAAACAGTTATCCAATGACAGCGCAGCATTGGTTGTATTTGACCAATAGGAATGGCGGTGAGTACTGAATTAGGGGACGTCGGCCTCGTTAACGTGTAGTGAGACGGGCCTGCGCGCTGTCTTGGCTGAGGTTCACGGTAGAGGACGTTGGAGTCATCTGTGGAAGATTAAACGGAATTTTCTCATTTTAAAAACGACACAAATCTTAGTAAACATGTTTTCCTGCATTGCCAGACCAGCTATTCATCTTAGCAGGAGCTTCTCCACCTCCGTACAGGTAAAGTCGCGACGCTGAAGGTCTGGGGAAAAGACTAGCAGATATGTCTGGAACATAACGCTGTTACCGGTGATGCGGTACTTGGTGTCATAAATCATTTTTAAAATGCGTAGCTCCTGTTCTTCTGGTCCGCATACACTTTCCTAACGAAGTAACTTGAGGGTTCTCATAGTAGAAATGAAAGTGATGCTGTTGTGGGCTGCATCGTGTTAAGACAGTCCCGGTACATTTCAAATTTCACATGGGCCTTCAGTGATGCAGGAAAGCAAGTGTTTAAAAAAACCGGTAGTATTTTTAATTTCAGCTTTCTAGATATGTAAATGTGCATCGCGTTTAAGTGTGTATTTTGGTCCTTATCTTGGTCTCGCCTGGTGTATGGACCGTGCAGTTTCCCGTATAGTGTCAGTGACATGTCGCATGTGCTCAGGGATAAGCAATGCAGTGGAGCTTTCTCATTGTTTCTACGCTACAGATTGTAGTCAAACCTTTTCAATCGTGTTCAAACCTTGAGGTTGAGTGACAAACACACGCTCTGAACCTGCCCCAAGGAGCGGCGTTCGGGTTTGCAACCCGTCCGGGCCGCCCCTGTTCAACTGTAGAGGTCATGAGAAACGTCAGAGATAGCAGAAATGACTCTTCCATTAGTCACTAATAGGCAGAGAAGTAGATGTGATACCTTTATTGGTCTAAATAATTATCACAAGCTTTCAAGCACTCAAAGGTCTCCTGAGATTAAAGCAGGAAAGAGAACACCAATCTTACGCCTACTTTCACCTGAAGAGACCTTTTGAGGTCTTGAAAGAGATTATTTATTAGTTATAGACAATTACGTGCCAACGAGGTCTCAGTTTTCCTAAAACGTATGTAAACCGGGTTTATAAATGTTGATAACTGAGGTATTTCTCAATTTGTTATTTATGGCTATTATCTGTTACCTGTTATCAGTAGAGCATGTACAATTTAGAAATTGATATGACATGTACGATTTTATTGGGTGATTAATCTTGACTGTGTATACTGCAATTCAGTAAGTTTTGAAATCCATACACCCTTCTTTCAAAAGCCTAACCGGAATAGGTGGTGTTCTTGCAAAATGACAGTGATTGCAGTGACGAAATCTGGCATGGTGGAAATTTCTATATTGCTTTTTGCCCAAAAGCACTCAGAAGGTTTAGCTAGCTAATCTTGCTCTCACGGTTGCTGACCAAGAAGGGCAGTTTTGCTAGTTGAGATCTTGTGTAGAGCTCGGAGGTCCTAAAGTACCTATAGGCTGCAGCATTGATATGCAAGAGGTGTCTTAGAAATGTTTAAGTTCACTTGTCCAAGGTCACTAAGGAGTTCAATTCCTTTCTACTTCAGAGGCCTGGGTTGGGATGGCTTCACTTCCTTCACGCCTCTCTGCTCAATGACAGCAACCTCTAGCTTTCATACCCTTATTCATAAATGCAATATCTGTGTTAAAATAATAAATACATTCTTTTCTGAAGGACTTTGTTCTATAAGGTAAGCCTAAACCTTCCTTTTTATTTGGTATACTTTCTATAATGTTGTGTGCTCTTTATTTTTCTCCAACAGAGCAATGCCCGAGTGGCAGTTCTGGGTGCGTCGGGTGGCATTGGGCAGCCCCTGTCCTTGCTGCTGAAGAACAGCCCCCTGGTGAGCCAGCTCTCCCTGTACGACATCGCCCACACCCCTGGAGTGGCAGCGGACCTTAGCCACATCGAAACCCGGGCGCATGTAACCGGTAAGCAGACTGCCTAGCAGAATGAATATGCATGAGCCCAAACTAGTGTTGTCAGACTTGTGTTGTCCTTTGTCTACTGACTGATTTTAATAAAGCAATTCATTTCAGATGTCCTTGTCCCCTTCCTTGAACACTAGAACGACCGCATTTTATAGACATACCTGGAACAACCATGAGCGGCCAACTTGAGCAGCGTATTAAAAACAACATCAGTATTATAATGAAAGGACAAACGATTGAATACAAGTCGTAGTTTTATTCTGGAATGTCATATAAAGCATCTGCACAACTGAAACATTGTAAATGTGTTTATATACAGACATATTCAATAAAACGCAACCTCAAACAGTAAATAAACAAATATTTAAATCAAATGTGTATATACAAGTATATAATCATATACATACAAAACTGTACAACTGAAATGATGTAATTAAGTGTAAAACAATTTAAATAAATGGGTTTATATTGCCTACATAAAAGTGCATGTATGCAACCAAAGCAATGCGTTTATACACAGACATACTGTAATGGGAATGACATGAATTTGAACAGAATGGGCTTCATTTACAATCTTTTACAAAGTCTAAGTGCTGGCACAAATCACACAGATCCTGCTCTTTTCAAGACATGCGGTGCACTTACTGCAGGCATTTTGGCACAGCTATCAATAGTAACCCAGGCCTCTGCAACCAAACGCTCCACGGGCTCCACTAGTGCAATGAAAGCTTCTTCTAATTCCTCCATGGCATTGACCCGGGATCATCTTGCAGTTGTCGGTGGGCTTCTGCTTCAGTGCAGCGTTGTATGTCAATCAATAGGTGAAAAGCACTCGCTGCGTGCTCAATGTTGTGTTTTGCATATGCTGTGGGCCCTGGAACTTCCTTCAGAATATTTTGTTCACCCCTTCTACCTGCAGCTTACACACCAGGATTTATAGTGTTCCAAACAATGCCGTCATTACCAGCCTCTTGAGTGCCCGGTGGTGCTGGTGCTACCGCTGGAGAAGCGACTGCTTCTGGAGAAGTAGAATCTGGATTAGGTGTGGGACTGGTGCAGGTGAAGTGGCTGGCATCCTTGCAGGGGCTGCCACAGGATCTCCTGCGCCCTCGGTCCTGGCACTTCGCTGGCATCCTCCTCACTGTTGCTGCTGCTGGAAGATTCTTTGCAAACCTAGTCTGCTTCAGAGCCAGAGCTGTCATTATTTGTCTCTGCAGCATCGCAATTGTTTTGCTGTCCTGCGTCTTCCGTGATCCATTTTCAATGTGCATTGGGGCAACCATGAATTTCTTAGAAAAACGAGTGACTTGTATAGTAACCAGAGTGCAGACAGACAGTCGGGTGCTGTGAGCTGTCAAGGCTGATTGATGGGCCATCAGGAGGCTCATAAAAACAGTAGAAATGTCAAGTGCTCACGTGAGGAATGTAGACTGATATAATCAAACCTACCAGACAGAAATACAAATAATACCGCAGCATTTAATTGTTAAAATACGTTATATGTTTCGGTCAATTTGACTGCTCCTGGTTGGAGTAGGTATGACAGTATTATCTCGTTAATTTTTGCAGCTATGCTATTCTTTCTTCGTCAGGGTAATTGATACATATATTTAGGTAAAATCAGGAAAGCACAGCTCTGTATCTTAAACACGCACACACCAGATTTTAAATTTAAATTCCAAAAATGGTCGCGGTGACTGCCTTGGTCTTTCTGATGTTCATTTTGTGTTCCCTGGATGCAACTGCCTCATGCATGTGGCTAAATGTGAAAGAGCACTGCACCCTGACACTGCTGGTAAACTTGTGAAATCAATTGCTTTGTTAATTAGGCACTCATGGGATGAAAATCATTTTCCATGAAACAAACGTGAATATCTGACTTTATACCAGGCAGAAGTGTGTCCATCTGTCACATTTTTCCACCTATCTAGAACATTAGTCATGGATTTTTTTTTTTAAATAATTCAGCACATTGGTCTTTTATGCAGGATTGCAAAGACATTTTCCAGTTTGATTGTGTTGCTTTGTTGTTGCATTCTGACCTGTTTGGACAATGTCTTTATCCTCTTGAATTGTGTCCTGTCAGGCCACATCGGTCCAGACCAGCTGGGAGAGTGTCTGAAGGGCTGTGAGGTTGTGGTGATCCCTGCCGGTGTGCCCAGGAAACCCGGTAGGTCCCCTTCCACACTCTGTGTGTATTGAGAAGAGCACACCCCACTCTCAATGTTTAATGGATCTGCATAATCCTAGCCACAACTGTTTCTTTTATTCTTTGTGCCAAATTAGGCAGCCAGTTCGGATTTGAAGCAGTGTGTTGTGTTTTTTGAAGTGCTTGTGTAAAGTGAGCAGCACCATGCTTTTGCTTTCCTGGCCGGGCTGTTCCTATGGAATTGCATATTTTACAAGTTCTCACTTGGCTAGTATTTGTTGTTGGTGGGCAGGGAGTCCACAAGCAATTGGACAAGCTGTTCTGAGTTTTAGGAAATGTACATCTAATTTGCAATGTAATGTCACTAGTGTCCCTTGTTATGATGATGATCTTCTAGTGGACTCAAAGCCATCTATTCTCTTGAGTCCTCTATTTGTTGGATTTAACTGTTCATATCACCAAAGCATTTCGGTTTTTATAATCTCTCCTCTGACACTTCCAAGTTTGTGAATTGCAGGTGGTTACGCAGTGGCGGTATGCAGTACTTGTATTTGGTGGTTCGGTTTAAATCCAGTGCAGGCTTTGACATTGTTACCTTGTCTTGCAGGCATGACCCGTGATGATCTGTTCAACACCAATGCCACCATTGTAGCCAATCTAACAGACGCCTGTGCTCGCCACTGCCCAGAGGCAATGATCTGTGTCATTTCAAACCCTGTGAGTAGCACACTTCACACACAAGCTGCTGCTGGGCTGGGACAACAATACAGATCGGAAGAGAAGGACTGAGTGGTACAGGAGCTTTCAGGAAGCTCACTCTGCTCCAAACTAGCCCATGTGAATGTGGACTTTCAAAAGCAAATGCACAGGGTTTCAATAGTGAAACATTTAATTCATATATTTTAAAAGCAAATCTGGTCTCTTACAGAAGTAATGCCTACAGGATTAAAATGGAGCCTGTCACATGGGTGGTGTATGATTTTTTGGTTTTGTCTTACCAACAACAAAAAGTGACTGGCTAATTGAATTGTCTTTCAGGTCAACTCCACTATTCCCATTACATCAGAGGTGCTGAAGAAGCACGGTGTCTACAACCCCAACAGAATCTTCGGAGTGACTACCTTGGACATCGTGCGAGCCAACACTTTTGTTGGTGAGCTAAAAGTAAGGACTAAGCTGCTGCAGAGAGTCCTACATGGAAAGCTTGGTACAAAGTGAACGCACATGCCTGATAAGTGGCACAGTAGCAGTGGTAGCTGAGGCAGGAATAGGAAAGCAATAACAAAGATTTGAAGAGAATAGATTCAGAGGAGCAGGTGTTTACGGGACAGGAGTATGGGCTTCGACGAGGGGAACCTCCGGGGCTTGCAAGGAAAGGGAGAGGGCTTGTGACATGGGACAGACACTTCCCAATGGAACAGAAGGAAAGCAGGCGAGTTGAAACGATTGTGAGAAGTCCACTGGCTTGCTGACTGCCTTAAACTTGGAAGGTGTGACCTCCAGCAATCGGGAATCTGAGTGACTTTGACCTCCTGTACAGTGGAAAGCATTTAGTACTGAAAAAACTACAAAACTACTGTGTGATTCTTTCTCATTCTCGAGTGACTGTCCCTTCATGCAAACTCTGTGCCTGGTTTTTGTTTTGTATTCTATTATATGCCAAGCTTTAACATGACCCTAGAGGTACAAAGGGAAATGGGCGGATCAGCTTTGTTCTGCTCCTGCGACTGGAGCTCTGTTATTGTTGTTTTGTGTTTAATACACAGTGTATGTGAAGTGTTGCGCTCTCTCCTCCAGGGTCTGGACCCTGCCCGTGTCAATGTTCCTGTTATTGGAGGTCATGCAGGGAAGACCATCATCCCACTCATCTCGCAGGTACGGGGGCTTCAGTCTTGAATGTGCTCTGGATGTTGGTACATTTAGTTTTAAATGTTGATTTAGAATTGTTCCTGAACATTAGTGTAGTGTAAGAGGTCAACTGTAGTGTTTATACAGCAGCAGGACATGTGCAGTGTCAGGTTACTTATTTAAAGTATTTTTCTATGTACACCTAAATGTGGTACACATAGTCTTGTCCACGCTAATGTTACTAAAAAGTAAGAGGGCTGCTTGTGATGTCTATTTTTGATTAGTTACAGAAGTGCCCAATATGAGAACATTTGAAACCCGTTATAGGGCTTCATAATCGCGTCGTCTCCCGTCTGTAGCCAACGCATTCAGGAATGTCTATAGAAGGCTAGAAGTGGTGCAGAATCAAGACCAGTTTTTGTGTTCATATAGTGGGGCAGACTCAATCCATACATAAGGGTCCCTATTTTTAGTTTGTTAATTAGGGCCCGGCACATTCACGTTCAGTTTTATTCTGCTCTCTACAGCATAACTAATCCTTCTTGTGTTTGGCAGTGCACACCTAAAGTGGACTTCCCTCAAGATAAGCTGGCCACTCTGACAAGCCGAATTCAGGAGGCTGGCACTGAGGTTGTGAAAGCCAAGGCGGGGGCAGGTTGGTGCTTTTTAATGGTGGTTTCTCAGTTTAATTCTGTAAATGAGCTTCCCTCTCCATTCGTTCTAAGGGGTGTCTGACAGCAGTGTGCCGTCAACTCGGCGGTCTCTTTCCCCAGGATCGGCTACATTGGCCATGGCTTATGCTGGAGCTCGGTTTGTCTTCTCCCTGTTGGATGCCATGAATGGCAAAGAGGGTGTTGTTGAATGCGCCTTCGTGAGGTCTGAGGAAACTGAATGTACCTACTTCTCTACACCTCTCCTCCTGGGGGTAAGTTCATCTGAGACGTGGAACTATTGTATGCAAAAATGTAAATCGCCAAAATAGGTGGTGTGCACAAGTTCCAGTGTGGACCCCAAGAGGGTGCTGTTTTCCATCCTGAGATTTCAACCAAGATTTAATTTCTTTAATACTGCATCCATTTTACAGTATTGTAGCACCCTAATGTGTTTTTTTAATGTATGCATTTTATTTTTATTGGAGCACAGTGTCTCTGTGGGTCACAGTGGAAGTTGTGACAGTAGCGAGCACATACATTTGTGCTGACGAACTAATCCATGTTCTTTTGATTGGTGGCGCAAGGTCCTGCTATCAACCAAGGTAAGGTCATTCTATTAACACTAGCTAAAGTCTGTGTCCTAATAAATGTGTTCCTTTTGTTTTGTATTAGAAAAATGGCATTGAGAAGAACCTGGGTCTGGGCAAGCTGTCTCCTTTTGAAGAGAAGCTGCTTGCTGAAGCCATGTCTGAGCTGAAGGGCTCCATCAAGAAAGGGGAGGAGTTTGTGAAGAACCTGAAGTGAAGGGCCGGGTCTCCAAGCCAGCTGTGAAAGTCACTTTAAAAGACCGCAGTCTTGCGCCAAAGCACTTACTGTAATGAAGAGGCTTTTACCATCATGTCCGTCATGTTGCAGCTCTTTATTACTGTTCAGTCTAAATTATATCTGCTCGTCAATAAACAAATTGATTTCTGACCTGCTGTGTGTTCAATCATTGCATTGTTGTGTTTTTAAATTCATGAATAACCACACATACAAGGGCAGTGGATAATTTCGCAAGCACGATTATTCTCTCTATCAGATACTATTCAAAATGTGGAAGCATTTAGTATGAACCTGTCCATTGGTAATATTACTTATAAAACTAATCCCTGATAACCTTTCTGTCTGATCTGGAAAGAGATTGCAATGTACAGTTGAGCCTAGAAAGCCACTCTTACCCAGTTGTGTTGAAACTTGATTAAACAGCTCTTCACCACAATGAGTGGAGATGATGGGATATAATGGAACCTGACTTTGTTTTACTTGTGTCATTTTAGATGTGTGTGTTTATATCACTCACAATTGTCTCTAATGAACCACCAAAAACAATGGAGCAATAAAATACCCATCACTCCAAATAAATTGGCAAAACTTTTAAGACAGGCCAATTTGTCTACTTGACTGTTGGCTGTTTATTGTTTGATCACTGGAGCATTAAAGCACAGCCTCTGCTGGTCTGACTAATAGCAGAACTGGTGATGCAAAAAGAGGTCTGGTTGAAATAGCCCTGAGTTGAGGAATTGAGTTCCAGAACTACACACACCAAGAGCCAGCTTCACCCTCCGTACTTCATTCAAGGTCAGTTCAGCTTTATATAAAAATAAGAGCCAAGTTTGGAAAGTATTTTTTATAGCTAGATTATTATTTAACAGTGCAATATCTTTTTTTATGTTGTTCAAGAACTCAGTAGAAATAATCCTGTAATCTCTAATGTTAAACAATATGACCCTATTATGACAGTGCGGTCTGATAGATGGCTCATTATAGATCAACAATTTGGCTCTTCTGATTGGGAGGTGAAGACTGGACACTACAGTTTATGGAAGCAAGTCAGAATGCAAAAAAACATAATGTGTGTGAATAAACATGAAACATTTTTAAAGAGTGCAAGAATACCACAGCAGCGTGCCGTCTGGTTCAATAGACTTTTTCAATTGTTTTTTTTTTTGTTTTTACAGAGTGTTTTTCGGTTTCTACAGCAGCTATTAGGCTGCACTCCATTATTTATGTTATTCTAAAATGGTTTTAAAGGTTCTTAACAAAACATTCCTTCACTCTCCAAGTTATATGAATCGGGCCTTATACAGTACTGTACTCGAACCATTCAGTAACACAGTATACTGTACTATAGGGTGTAGTGTTTGAGATGTATTTTGATATGGGACTAATTGCAATGTCTCAATTAGGAATTTAAAATGTATTCAGGAACGTGTTGTCATTCATTCATTTTAACACATCCCCAAAATGCACGTCGGATGTTCTCAGTTTGTGACTTCCATCCGCTCCCTCTGAATGTAATCGTTCTGTTTTAGCGTCTCTTTCCTACAGAATAGAATGAGAGTGAAATTGGTGTGTTTGGGATTCGCGCAATGTTAGCAGCTTTTTGTGGTTTGATTCTGAAGGATGCAAAGTAAAGATTTATAAGAAAGTCAAGTAGAAAACTTTTCAAAAATGTTTTATTTTAACAAACTAGCTATTTGTCTCGGGTTTTCTCATTTTACAACTAAAACCAAATTTGTCTCTTCATTTCAATTTGTATTACATTTTGTATTAGCCTGTTTTTAGTGTCACGGTTTGATTTTAATTAAAAATGCGTGAAGCGATTAGGGAGTCTAGTGATGAAAGGCGCTATAGAAGTGGGAGTTGTATTGTGTTGTATAGGTGTTTGGTCAGTGCCTTCTTCAGCTCTTACTCGGAATCAGACTGCCAGCTGTTAGAAGCCCCAGCTTCAGATATCTACAGTGAAAAACAGGAAGTGAGCTCATTCTAAGAAATGTATAAATATGTATTAAATACAAGCTGTGTGAAGCAGCTAAATATTAAAATAGGTCATTTGCAAACAATTCAATTTCAAAATCTTCAAACCATATCATACAAACTAGGGGTTTTAAAATTGCCAAAGCATGGTCTTCTGCTATCACATGATTTATTTTGCGTGTATATATATATATATATATATATATATATATATATATATATATATATATATATGAATACATTGCCCTAGCATATCCATGACAGGGGTACATATTAAAATACAGAGAACTGCACATATTAAAACTGTAGTAACTGTTTCATGACTGTTTCTACATGCACTAAATTAAGTGGGATTGGAACTCAACTTTAACACACTCTATTTCCGGGCTTTGCTGTTCATATCATTAGCTGTAGTATTAAATTCTGCAGCAGGAGTGTAAGTGAAGTCAGCTACGGGTTGGTAAGGTATCTGTATTGTGGGGTGTGTTTAAAAAGTGAATACGATCCTATGCAATATTGTATATATAGGGCTTACTTTATTAATTGTTCATGTTATTTTAGTTTTATTTTATGCTTGAAAAAAGCATTTGCTCTAGGCTAAGGGAAGGGGGCCAAGAAATAAGATTCATGGTGATATTTATTAATATTAACATTCAGGTCAGTGATTGGGTACAGGTGGATTCTAGTGATTGCCAATGCACTTCACAGACAGTATTTCTGGAGATGCCTGTCGTGTGTGGGGCTTCACATGTCCAGATTGGACTGCTATGTGAGATTGGCAGAAATGATTCAGAAACAACCTGCCTCATTGTGAAAGCAAATGATATTTAAACTGTGAGTGGAAGACTGATTTCTATAAATACAAGCGAGGTTGGTGTCTTTGAGGACAGCAAGCTCAAAATGAGGAAGGTATGAAGAGATGGTAACACCTTCTCATGGGTCTGACTGCAATTTGTGTCATCTGTAATCCTGCATCAAATTACTGCTGAACTAGAATGACTAATACTCCTTTGGAAGATGTAGAGGGGAGGGTCGAGACTGCTGGAGGTCCTAAATAGGGTTTTGTGGGCTGGCCAATCACATCAGCAGATGACAAATCCTAGAATCCCCCTTTTTGAAAAACATCTTCAGAACTGCACAGGAAAAGGCTGCGGGGTCTGAAATGGTCCCTCTTCAGTTAGCAAACGTGTTACCAGTCTGCTAAGGGGAGGCTCCCTGAGCCAAGCTGATATAATTATAGGAGGCTGTGTGGTCCAGTGGTTAACGAAACAGGCTTGTAACCAGGAGGCACCCGGTTCAAACAGGCTTGTAACCAGGAGGCACCCGGTTCAAACAGGCTTCTAACCAGGAGCAACTGACTCATTGTGTGACCCTGAGCGAATCACTTAACCTCCTTGTGCGCTGTCTTTAGAGTGAGACGTTCTTGTAAGTGACTCTGCAGCTGATGCATAGTTCACACACCCTGGTCTCTTATCTTGTAAAGCGCTTTGTGATGGTGGTCCGCTATGAAATGCGCTGTATAAAAATGAAGATTATTATTATAAATGACCTTATATATATGTATAGCTGACCACAGTGAAATTACGAGTAGCCTAAACACAAATTCATATATTTTATAATGTCTTATTTTGCCGTGCAAGCGTGTGCTTCTGGAAATGTGAAATTCAAGAGAGTATGGTACAACTCGTCCTGCAGCTACAGCATTGACTGAGACCGATACTGCACTGTGCTGGCCTCCTCTCTCTTCGCAGACACATGGCTCTGCTCCGGCAGTATTTCTGGCTCTGGCTGGCTCTGGGGATCGGCTTCGTCTCTCTGATCCTCGGGCTCCTTCTCACCCTTCTCTGCTGGTGCATCTTCAAAAGAGGTACAGCTCCTCTTGGAACGGGGACAGACGGTCTGAAACCTCATCTGATCTGATCTGAACAAAATGTGTTTGCAAGAACACATCTGTCAACTCAACAAAAGGACCAGTACAATCATTATTTTTTCTGTTTCATTACAGGCCAGGTTGACTACTCTCTAGAGAACAGTACTAGTGAATACAAGTTTAAAGTTCGGTATGTAAATATCAGTTGATAATTGCCCTGAGCTAGTGGGGAGTCTGCGTCTAAATGACTAATTAATAATAATAATAATAATAATAATAAGTGTTGTGCATCAGAGTAAGAGTATGGGGTATAGGGACATACTGAAGGGGAGTTATTCAGTCTCAGACTTACTCTCAAGCCACTGACTGGGGATGACAGGTTTCAATGTTGAGTGTTTAAAGCTATTGATATTTGTCTTTGTCGTTATTCATTGTGTGTTCCTGTGGTTTTTGGAGCAGTGATCACCACCCAGAGTTGCCTCCGTTACCCCCCAGAAACATTGTGTATCCAGCACAGCTGCACGGTGCTCAGGGTGAGTTATACAGCGCAGGTGCACATCCTGGTTGAGTGAAGTAAACTGGTCTTCACTGGGAACTCTGAAGGGAGCCTCGCACTGGCTCTGGCGCTCCTGTGGGTTCTCTTCATCGCGCTACAGCGAACCCTGCCGGCCAGGGGCCCAGTGAGCTCAGAGCAGACACCTGCAGGGCTGGCCTTTGTCCTCCAGAGGTCAGTAGCTCGCTGACATCCGCTCTCAAGTTCCTGGGTGAAAATCAGGAAGCTGGCTAGGACGTGGGATCGGAGGACGCCCACTGAACCTTCGGCTCTCCTGAGCCATGTAGGGAATAGTTGCAGTGAGGGGAAAAGCAACTGGGCATTCCAAACTAGAAGACATATCGGTAGTAAAATAATAACTGGACACACTAAATCTATTTAAAAAAAAGAAAAATTGTGTATCCTAACCAGAGAGAGAATATGTTCTCCAAGCTCAGCCCTTATGAGTCCCACTCCTCAGCACACAGAGCCCCTCTCCTCCTCTCCAGAGTTCTTATGAGTCCCACTCCTCAGCACACACAGCCCCTCTCCTCCTCTCCAGAGTTCTTATGAGTCCCACTCCTCAGCACACACAGCCCCTCTCCTCCTCTCCAGTGTTCTTAAGAGTCCCACTCCTCAGCACACACAGCCCCTCTCCTCCTCTCCAGTGTTCTTAAGAGTCCCACTCCTCAGCACACACAGCCCCTCTCCTCCTCTCCAGTGTTCTTAAGAGTCCCACTCCTCAGCACACACAGCCCCTCTCCTCCTCTCCAGTGTTCTTAAGAGTTTCATTCCTCAGCACACACAGCCCCTCTCCTCCTCTCCAGTGTTCTTAAGAGTCCCACTCCTCAGCACACACAGCCCCTCTCCTCCTCTCCAGTGTTCTTAAGAGTCCCACTCCTCAGCACACACAGCCCCTCTCCTCCTCTCCAGTGTTCTTGCATTTCCTCTGTTATATCCTATTCCGGTTAGTCTTATTTTTTAATAATCTTAGAAATTCTGGTCACCACATTACCAAAAGGACACCGTGGCCCTGGAGACACTAACCCCAGGGCCAAAAGGACTGAGCGTGGCCCTGGAGACACTAACCCCAGGGCTTAAAGGACTGAGCTAGTGAGATATAGGCAGAGGAACTGAATCTGTAGCTGAGGGAACACAAAGCCAGGCCAGAGGGAAGGAGACAGTTCTTTGAACTCCCCCTAGTGTAATTGTACACCAAGACGTTGCAAAAACGGGGACAGACCTACATGTGGTTATTTTTTTTGGTACATCTTGCTGTAGACGACTTAGACAGAAGAGTCGACTCGGCCTCTGTCTTCTGTACGAACTCCGGAGTCCCTTTTAAACTTGAACACCTCAATGCTGTCACTGTCCTCACAGTGACAGTTCTGTCAAGACCATTCCCATAACCATACACCATGTGCTCTTTGAGAAACTCCAGGTGTTACCAAACGTAAATTTTCGTGTGTGGCATTCTCTTAAGCTGAGGGAACACAAAGCCACTTTCTCAGGAAAGGTGGCTTGAAAGCTGGTTCCAGGAGACAGGGAGACCTAGTTTGAGACAGCTTTGCTGTCTCAAACCTAAATCTCCCAGGTGTGCCGTGCAGTGGTCTGAAACCTCGTCTCCTGAAACCATGTTCCAAGTCACAGAGTTTCTTCATGTTTCCTCAGCTCTAGATACGACATTGCTTAGAAGATGTGCATTCCTGTTTGCAAGAACAGTTCTAGACTGTCTGTCTGTCGAATTCACAAAATCCTGCTGAACTCCACAAAAGGACCAGTGTGATCACTATTTTTTCTTGTTCATTACAGGCCAGTCTACTTTCTGTCCAGAGAACAGTACTAGTGAATACAAGTTTAAAGTTCGGTATGTAAATATCAGTTGATAATTGCCATGAGCTAGTGGGGAGTCTGCGTCTAAATGACTAATTAATAATAATAATAATAATAATAATAATAAGTGTTGTGCATCAGATTAAGAGTATGGGGTATAGGGACATACTGAAGGGGAGTTATTCAGTCTCAGTCTTACTCTCAAGTCACTGGCTGGGGATGATAGGTTTCAATGTTGAGTGTTTAAAGCTATTGATATTTGTCTTTGTCGTTATTCATTGTGTGTTCCTGTGGTTTTTGGAGCAGTGATCACCACCCAGAATTGCCTCCGTTACCTCCCAGAAACATTGTGTATCCAGCACAGCCGCATGGTGCGCAGGGTGAGTCATACAGCGCAGGTTTGCATCCTGGTTGAGTGAAGATACCGCAGAGAAAATGAATCTATTCAGCCTAGAATAAATACGAATTAGGGGTGGGGAAGTGATTGAAGTCTTTAAAACCTTAAAAGTAGTTAACCCTGATAAACAATGCTTCAGCACAGCACAGAAATCTGGCTGGAAATGAAGTGGAGATAGACTGAGGACAGAGGGTAGGAGACACTTATTGAAGTCTAGAGTGCTGGGGTGTGGAATGGGTTACCGAGTCATGTTGTTGGTTCACTGGGACCATTTAAGACCTCTAGGGACCAGAAGAGCTTCGATGGGCAGAAAGGCCTCCTCTCGTTCGAAATTTGTTCTTCAGCTCTTACGTTGTTTGCACTGTATTTTTGCAGTTTCCCTTCTCATTTTCCACGGTTGTACTTTGCGCTTACTGTAGTTTACCATGGTTTGCTGTGTTTTTAAATATGCTTTACCACACCTCTCTGTGCTTCACAATGTTTCCCTATGCTTTAATACACCTCTCTGTGCTTCACAATGTTTCCCTATGCTTTACCACACCTCTCTGTGCTTCACAATGTTTCCCTATGCTTTACCACACCTCTCTGTGCTTCATGTTTCCCTATGCTTTACCACACCTCTCTGTGCTTCATAATGTTTCCCTATGCTTTACCACACCTCTCTGTGCTTCACAATGTTTCTCTATGCTTTCCCATGCTTTCATCATGCTGTATTACATTTTGCTGTGCTTTTACTGCGTGAACCTTATAGAAGAGTAGCTTTTTAAGTTCTGTTTGTTTTGTTCAGATATGCAACAGCAGACTTTTCGCCACCAGCCAGAGTCCAATCCTGGTAAGAATTTGCCTTTGTGCCTCATACAAGTAAAACATCATGAGTGTGTCAAGCTGCTGGCTGTCTTGAAGTGGTGAAGGCTTGTTCTAATCATGGCAGATCAGAATCTAATCAAAAGCACAGAACATGCCAACATACATTCCGTGATCAATTATTCTTCAAGTAAATACTGTATACACTCTAAAGTTAACAGGGTAATTGTGTGCCTGTTGTCTGATTCATACAGATTGATATGTGCTGTTCATAGTGTTTAGGGTTATATAATTCTGCTGTTTCCTCAATATTTTCCAATGCATTTGTTTATTGTATATTTTTTGTACCTGTATATAAGTATATATTTATTTTAACCTTACCTGTACTTTCTTTAAATACTAGCAAATGTCTACGTATTTGAACATGTCATTTAAACAGAGATGTATGGAAAGGCACAGAGTAGAGATTGGGAGCAGAGAGTAGAGTATCATTTGTGACAGCTGTATTTTCTCTACTAGATCCACCTTGCAGTATTATGGGCTCAGCTTTGGGTGCCGCTGTTGTAATACAAGCTGCTTGTCTGTGTTGTTCTTGGGTGGGGTCCTCACTGGGGGTGTCTGATGTCACTGGGGCTCTTCTTCAATCAATACGTTTGGAACTCCTCATTGTTCATAATTGTTTGGTAATTGTAACAACATTTTAATAAATTGACATGCTGTACCCGGGTCAGAACTCACGCAGGCTGTTTGTTATTGCGTCGACTCACGAACGGCCGTCATGCGTTTTGTCTCGCTCGACCCGGGTCAAAGCTCAGCGACCCAGTTACGTGGTTTCACATTACGCAGGATTGTGACCCGGATAGCCAGAACCCGGGTCCGGACCTGGGTTGGAGTGCTCGTGGGAAAGGGGCTTTACTTTTACACCCTGGTTGTTAGTCTCACTTTTCTGGATTTTTTTTTTAGGTAAGCAACAGCAGGGTCTTTCTCCTCAGCGGAGTCTTTCTCCTCAGCAGAAGTCTAGCCCAGGTAAGAACATTTCTACTTGCCTTTTGTAAGAAGACACTACTTATATTTGCTAGTTGTTTCAGTGCTAACAGATTTGGGGGGGGGGGGGGGGGGGGGGGGATAGGTTAAGCAATGAAAGTGACAGCAAGGTGATTTTATCTCATCTGCCACTGTTGTCTCCCAAAAATCACTTAGAACAGACACTCACAGGACAACATGTATTGTGGGCCGATTCCAACAGGCCTATGTTTCAGCTGTCAATGCCAGAGAAGCAACGTGATGCAGCCATTGACCAGTCAAATAAAAGCAGGGGCACTAAAAACCACAGGAGACATTTTGATCACTTGGCATGTGGTTCAATGGCAAGTTTATTCCAAAGATATATACAGCAGACTCTTGCCAACCTCAACCCTGCTATTCTGAATTGACCATGTATTTATTCCTTCATGAATTTGTTGATATTTGATACAAAACAACAAATTAGGAACACATTAGATAAATATCCTAAGGAAGAAGCCAGCTACCCTACTTCAGAGTATTATGTAATATGCAAATGAACTACCTTTGTTTATTTTTCTGTGGAAAGACTCAGAGCTGCACAAGAACGAGGTTGCCAAGGAGACGGATCCGACCTACCTGGATGTGTTCGATGTGCCAGAGCTTGACTATGATGACGTCATGGCTCTAGTCTTTGTCAGTGAGGACTATGATGACACTGAGAACCAGCCACCAGCCCGGGGATTCGCAAAGTGAGCTGGGCTGCACAGAGACAGAGTCGAGCGGCTGGTCATGTACTGCTCCTGATGCAAACAGCAGGATTTATACAATTAGGGCTCACACATGTGTGCATGCAAACACATTGCAACATGTCATAATGAATGGTGAAGCTTAAAGACCAGCATGGTCAGTTTCAAATACAGATGGTAGATCACCATGATACTGAAATTGAATCTCACCAGTATTACAGTGTAAGCCCCTTAACATCATCCTAGCTGTCTTTCAGTTCTGAAGACTAATAAATATTTTCCTATTGCTCATTTTTTTCTGAAGCTTAGAAAACTTTGTACTAGGCAAAATCATCATAGATATTACATTTTGTATATGGCTTGCTGTAAAAGGTTGTATCGATTCAATGTTTTTCAATGCATATTTTGTGTACCTGTATATAAGTATATATTTATTTTAACCTTACCTGTACTCTCTTTAAATACTAGCAATATATTTGAACATGTCATTTAAACAGAGATGTATGGAAAGGCACAGAGTAGAGATTGGGAGCAGAGAGTAGAGTATCATTTGTGACAGCTGTATTTTCTCTGCTACATCCACCTTACAGTATTATGGGCTCAGCTTTGGGTGCCGCTGTTGTAATACAAGCTGCTTGTCTGTGGAGTTCTTGGGTGGGGTCCTCACTAGGGGTGTCTGATGTCACTGGGGCTCTTCTTCAGTCAGTATGTTTGGAACGCCTGTTTCTGATCATTGTTCATAATTGATAACGAATCTCTTTTGTGCACACTGGTTTCATGGCACAGATGGAAATGCAGCATTAGATCTTCAATGTTACATATAGCTCAGACTCAGATACAACATTGTTCTTGAATTGTGATTGCATTGCCTTTAATAATTCACGTTAATGTGTTTGTCTTTAGTGCATGAGCTTTCTAAAAACATGGCATTTAGAGTTGAATACAATAGAAATGAATGAAAACTGTCTGCCTGTTGAAGTAACTTTTCATAAATCTTACCGATTAACAAGAACATAAGAAAAGTCTGAGAACGAGAAAAGGCCATTCTGGGTTTTTTTGTACTGCTTATTTGTCGTGTTTGAAGTGGTTTGCTGTGGGGCTGGGAGCCTCGTGCCGAGTCGTCATTGTAAACGAGAATTTGTTCTCCGTTGACTCATCTGGATGTATAAAGGTCCTAATTGATTGATTGATTTGCCATCACTCTGTATGTCTCTGGATTATTTTGCTCCAGTATTTAGTTATTGTCATTTTATGTCTGCCTTTACCTTAATGGGCTTAGCTGTCTCCTAGCTGTCTCCTAGCTGTCTTCTAGCTGTCTCCTAGCTGTCTCTTAGCTGTCTCTCAGCTGTCTCTTAGCTTGTCCTAAGTGTCCAGATCTTCCTATTCCATTCAAATCATGTAATGATGTGACCTATCAACTCTGCTAGCCCCACACACTCTGCATATATAAAGGCAGAGAGAGTAGGTGGGCTGGCAGGATTGAAGGGTCACATTGTCACATGATTTGAATGGAACGAGGAAGGCTGTTCATTCCCGCTACTCAGGATTCTCCTGGCAATTAAAGGTTAAAAACCAGGTTAAGGGAGATTCATAAAATAAACCTAAATAAAGAAATAAAAAATCCCCAGAAGCATTATTACAAACACCATTAAATAGTAAGGTAATGCACACCATGCAAGTTATATATAAAGCCATGCCATTTAATGTATTGAAACCCCCAAATGAGTGAGGCTGCACAAGGGAAAGTAACTCCTTGAATTGTTCATTGAAGGATAATCTCTGAAAATCGTGTTGTTATGTTACATTTGCAGTTGTGTTTCTCACTCTACAGCTTATAAAAAATAACACCTTCCTGTGTTAGTATTAACCTATTAAGTACCAAATACGTTTTTTGTTGAAAAAATCACAACACAAGCTGTATGTATGTAATTTAATACATTCTAAATCAATAAGCTACCATTGTAAAAGTTTTAAATCTTTTAGAAGTGTAAAATGGCACCCATTAATAGCACATATTCTCAGCGTCTTATTTTGAAGACAGCCTAGTTAAACGTGCCAGTAATCAGAGCAGTGAAATTTCCTGCAGGCTATGAAGCTCAACACATAGACAATGGAGTTTTAGCATCACTGCGGGGAGGAATTAAACATGTTTAGGCTTCAGTTTCTTATTTTATATTGAGGTGTCATAAAAGCATCTGAAGGGCTATATTTGCAGAATTAACATTTACATTTAGACTTAACTTTTGCAGTTAACAAAATGAGAGTAAGTTATCATAACAATACAGTTAAAGAGACCATATAACTAACAGGTAGATGCCAGTTATAAATGCTCCAAAATGACAAGGTGGCCTGTTCTCTAACGAGGACAGTGGCACTCGGTGGGTTAAAAGACTGTTGTAAAAATACCATCAGCAATAAAACAAGAGATCCTTAAGAGGCGGGATTCATCTGAGTTTGTTCTATAGAAAAGCAGTTCTACTTTCCTCAGAGCTCCAGTGAATAATGAAAACTCAGCATTCTTCTGCGACAGGACCCACCTCCTTCAGCTAGTTCTCCAAGAATCGCGTTCTGTGTAGTTTGATTCTTTGAGAAAAGCCGCCCTTAAATTTATGAATCAGTTTTTCGGAGCCCTCTTTCATTGTATGTTTTGTATGTTGTGTGAAGGGTTTTAAATAAATCACCCTGAGTGAAAAACCTGAGCTTGATTAATAGATTCTTCTAGTGTCAATAATTCAGTACTATGTTGTTGATTATATACAGAGTACAATTAATCAATCAATCAATCAAGACCTATATTTATCCAGCTCATCAATAGTCTTTTAGAGACCATTTTATAAACAGCATCACCAGAATCTAAAATGGGGAGTAAAGATTATATTTGTTGGAATGTGTAAAACAAGATTTGTCTAGATTTAATTTAATTTTGTAAGCTATCAATATGCGTTTTGAACATGAATGCACTCTCCAGCCAAATTCCAAAGTATTTGTAACCTGTATCTTATGACTGTTCTGAATAGTATCAGCCGAAAATGACAATAACAGATACAAATATATCAGTGCATAATAACACACATCTGGTATATAGATTTGTAGGCATGACTGTCATTGTTAGCTGAAACTATTTTCAAAGGCTGCATTCTGTATATATTTACATGTTATTTTGTGTACTACTGACGTTGTATAGTTGCATGGCAGTGAAAAGGTTCAAAGAAAACTGTTACTGGAGCCCAATTTATTTGCAATGAATTAATTTGAGGCGTATTGTTGTGGAATTGAATTGCAGGTCATGCGGAATCACATTGAAAACCTGTTACCAGTAAACAAGACAAGTCATGGTTGCATTTCCTCTATTTCAGAGGCTCTTTGGTGTCAGCTGCACTGTTTGTGGGTTTATTCTGGGTTATAAATCTGGCAGCGTTCCTGCAGTCTGGGTAATTCCATTTTGAGTGGAAATCGGTCACATAAACATTCTCCAGCGAGCAGCAGTGGCTATGCTGCGTTTTCACACAGCTCCTGCTAGTTTTCCAGTGCCTTCTCTTGGATGCTTGGCTGACTGTTCCTTGTACAGTGAAACTGTATCTGTGCTGGTTTTGCACACTGATCAGCACTAATCCCTTACTCTCTATATAGACCTACAGATTTAGCACTATCAAGTGTTTCAAAGTTATGGTTAGTGCTAATCAGTGTCTGACGCTGCACAGGTTTACCACTATACATTTGCACAGCCAGTTTGCAGTTTTCCCATGCCGGTACAATACAGGAATGCTCAGTGCTTACCTCTGCTTTATTACACTTTTTAAAAAACTTTTATTAGGGAACCCTTCACCTGGCGCATTGCTTAATTTCAGGTTTTGGAGACAGATTGAGGTCTTGCATCATTAAAAGTTGTATTGTACTTTGGCAAATGTAATGCAGGTGTCAAGACCAGCTCACTGTCTATATACACCTGGGGAGGATGTGAAGGCACTTCTGTAAGCGTCTGTACGTTGGAATATGAGAAGTGGATCCATCTAGTCTAGAACAAAGAAGGATCAGAAGAGACTTGACTGAAGTTTTAAGAAAATCTTACAAGCAGTCAGCAATGTTGCCCTAGCCAATACTTTAAGCACAGAGACAGGGACCAGAGGACACAGTTGGACAAAAAGTGGAGATAGACTTAGGACAGAGCGGTGAGGGTATCAAATGGGTTATCAATCATTTTGTCGATGCTGAATCAACGATATCTTTTAAAATCAGACTTGACAAATGTTTGAGCTGTTGGGAACCGGACAAGCTGAACAGCCTCCTCTCATTCCTAAACTTTAAGTTCTCATGAAACAGTCCAGGTCAAGTGGTCCTCATGGTTTTAAAGAGATTGACTGCAGAGCAGTAAACTGCAATTGCAGTATTGCAGCAGTCCAGATTCAGTCAGCACTGACACATGGCTTGCAGGGGAACAGGTTTGCATAGCCCTGGTCCAGGTGTTACCTCCCCACCGCTTTCAAAAATACCCCAATTCAAATTTTTTGTGCTACCTCTTTAAAAATTAAAACAGTAACTGGACAATCCGTTATCAAACGACAAGACACAAGAAACAGGCAAAATACAGTTCTGACATATTTGTTTTTATATACAAAGGTAGACTTGACAGTCCTAAAAAATGAAAAGAAAAAAAGACCACTTTTTTTTTTGTTTCTTTCATTCTTTTATATTCAATAAAATACTACATAAAAATCTTCACACAAAAAGGCAGCTCATTCTTTGACAGTCCTGTTCCTGAATGTTGTCATGGAAACCCAAATGCTGCAGAAAGACTCAGGATTGGTGGAAAGCTAGTGATCGGATTGTTTGCTTTACAAAACACTTTATATACACAGGGGGTTCAAGATCTCTGTCCAGAGTGAGAAAGAAGGTACAAAATATATCTGTGAAGGCTGTATGAGCACACAATGTGTGCCTGTGGGGGCTGGATGCAGTTTTTCCACTAGCCCCCCAGGCGCTGCCCCTCCCCCCAGGGAAAGCCCCCCGGCCGCTCCTCGGGGAGGGGGTTATAGTTGCCGTCTTCCTCGGGGGTGTCAAACAGAGCCTTCCTGCAGACAGAGGGTTGGTCTGTGTTAGCAATGACAGAAAGAGCTTGCCTCACAGACCAATCACAGCCATCTTAAATGTCTTTAGAATATATGGTAGCCTCTGAAATGTCTTTGCATCCATGGAAATTAAGTCACATTTTAAAATTAGCTATACTGTCATTCCTATTTATCTATAGTCTATATTTAAAAAAAATAGGAGATTGTCCCTTTTTATAGTTTATAGGTGTGCAAAATCGTAGCTATGCATTCTAACTGCAGTAAATACTGTTTACTGTTTGTCATCCACGCCCCCCCCCCCCTAAAAAGACTTTAAAATGAGAGGAGTCTATTAAATTGATATACAACAGAGGTGGATGAAAATACTGATACTTTTTAGAACATTAAAATAGGGTTATCTGTATACCAAAGTTGAGCAAATCAAACTGAGAACTGCGTTCTCCAGGGCTCTGTGCACTTACAGAATACCCGGGGTCTTTAACCAGCGCCCTCCCCCAGGCTGGTCTGGAAACACATCCTCCAGGAAGAAATAGATGTGTCCGACTGCAATCCCTGTGAGGAGAGACAAGGACTGAATGAGCGGGTGGCACAGCGAGCCCTTGCTGCATTTCTCCACTGAGGGACATTATTATTCCAGTGCAAAAGTCCACATATGTTTTGTCTTCAGCCTTTTTAGTTTTGTCTTGTTTTGCACGGATGAAGAAAGGCACAAGCAAAGAGGCACGAATTGAACAAAATGTGTGGTGCAGAGTCAGTGGGGAGTGACTGCCCAAGTCAATAGAGAACAACCTAATCTGTATAATATGACACTGACTGCAATACATGACTTATGGGACACTCTATATACTGGATTTATAAAAAACTGCTTTCAAGCTTTGTGAACAGGGTCCAGAATATGGCAATGGGTACAGCTGATCACCTCTTACTCTCTCAGTTCAGAGTTTTGGATAGAAAACATTGAGAAAGCGATCTAGTTGAAATGTTTGTTTTTCTTTTAGTAAAGAGCAGATTGGTATTGCAGTGGGGATGGATGGATGGATGATAAAGGGCAGGTTGGTATTGCAGGGGGGATGGATGGATGGATGATGAAGGGCAGGTTGGTATTGCAGGGGGGGTGGATGGATGGATGGATGGATGATGAAGGGCA
>NC_054574.1:1835131-1860131 GCF_017654505.1 Polyodon spathula | reverse complement strand
CCCATCTGCACTTATTTTTCTTATTCCAGATTTCCTGCCTAAGCCGCTGTATATAGAGGACAGCAACTGACCAATTATGTAAAGCCCTTCTGTTCTTTACTTTTAGAGCTCATTATTGAGTTGCAGGGTAATGACACGCTGGAGTGTTTAGTAAGTAAGTTTATTTATTGATATAGTGCTTTACAAGTCAATAAAAACAAAAATTACAATCAAATGAATTAAAACAATTAAACTCGAACATGAAGAAGTTATTGCAAAATAAATCAAAACAACAACAGATCATCAACATTAGTAGAGAAATGAAAAGAGAAGAAAGAACACTTAGGGGTAGACGTAATGAGATGGGCCAGTCTCAGCGCAAACATACTGTGATTGGGGCAATTCGCAAAGTCTCCGTTTTGTCACGTGAAGAGAAAACATGTTAATGAAAAGAGCTGCAATATGCTCATTTAAATATTTGTTGCGTCTTATTAGCGATATCTCTAGCGTACATTGCGAGCGTTGCGTGACATTGTTCAAATAAATAGCGAGAGCTGAGTTGAGGTTTGCTGCAGCGGAGGTTGTCTGAAGGATAACATCTATGCATGCAAGGGTGCAAGAATCAAAATAATATTGTTTTTGTTGAATGTAAACGTCATCTGTACAATACATTCTGTTCCGTCTTCATTTTACCTACTTTAATACTGTTGTACATATAAAAAATAAAAGGCAGTTTAATCCCATCAGATTATATAGCGGGGCCCCAACCTTCACCCCAAAAAGCTTTTCATAATCCTACAGAAGCGCCTCACTAAATCTGACATGTTTGGTGTACAATGCGAATAAAATATTACTTTAACTTGAAAACTAAACGATTTTAGGGTTTTTTATTTTAACTATGATTATTTTTAATTTGTTCTACTTAGCAGACTAGACAATTAACACACAATAGGTCATGGTCCTGTACAGATGCTCAGAATGAGCTGGCGGGGTTAGAGGCACATGTGTGCAGTCTATTGCTCCCAACACGCTGGGAAAACCAGAAATGTCATAGAAATTTGTTTTCAAGGTTTGCAAGTAGAAGACCAAAATCAGCCGACCTTAAAGCACATCTCATTACTATTAAGGTGCAGGGTGATGACAGCGCTGCAGAGCTAAGAGTAGAGTGTTTAGACTAGTCCTCATTATTATTAAGGTGCAGTGTAATGACAGCGCTGGAGAGCTGAGAATGGAGTGTTTAGACTAGTGCTCATTATTATTAAGGTGCAGGTAATGACAGCGCTGGAGAGCTGAGAATGGAGTGAGACTGGAGTGTATGGTGCAGTGTAATGACAGCGCTGGAGAGCTGAGAATGGAGTGTTTAGACTAGTGCTCATTATTATTAAGGTGCAGTGTAATGACAGCGCTGGAGAGCTGAGAATGGAGTGTTTAGACTAGTCCTCACTATTATTAAGGTGCAGTGTAATGACAGCGCTGGAGAGCTGAGAATGGAGTGTTTAGACTAGTGCTCATTATTATTAAGGTGCAGGTAATGACAGCGCTGGAGAGCTGAGAATGGAGTGTTTAGACTAGTGCTCATTATTATTAAGGTGCAGTGTAATGACAGCGCTGGAGAGCTGAGAATGGAGTGTTTAGACTAGTGCTCATTATTATTAAGGTGCAGGGTGATGACAGCGCTGGAGAGCTGAGAATGGAGTGTTTAGACTAGTGCTCATTATTATTAAGGTGCAGTGTAATGACAGCGCTGGAGAGCTGAGAATGGTTTAGTGTTTAGACTAGTGCTCATTATTATTAAGGTGCAGGTAATGACAGCGCTGGAGAGTACTGAGAATGACAGTGTGTAGACTGAGAATGGAGTGTTTAGACTAGTGCTCACTATTATTAAGGTGCAGGGTAATGACAGCTGGAGAGCTGAGAATGGAGTGTTTAGACTAGTGCTCATTATTATTAAGGTGCAGTGTAATGACAGCGCTGGAGAGCTGAGAATGGAGTGTTTAGACTAGTGCTCATTATTATTAAGGTGCAGGGTGATGACAGCGCTGGAGAGCTGAGAATGGAGTGTTTAGACTAGTGCTCATTATTATTAAGGTGCAGTGTAATGACAGCGCTGGAGAGCTGAGAATGGAGTGTTTATACTAGTGCTTATTATTAAGGTGAAGGTAATGACAGTGCTGGAAGAATTAAGTGTTTTATGGAGCATATTTCCCCCGCTAAAAAGGTTCAGAATGAATCAAGTTTTAAAAGCAAGCTGTGCTGGGGGGAGGGCAAGGCCATCTCCAGAGGGCTTCTCACAGGGTGCTTGTGCTAACTTGACTTTTAGGGACCTTTGATAGAAATCCTTAGGGACGACTAGAGGCTTGAAGGCAGAGGGGATGGGGAGTGAAAGGCAGAGAGAGGGCACAGGAAGAAAGGAGGGAAGAGGCAGAGAGAGAATATGAGAGAGAGACACTAAAAGGCAGTTTGAACTAAAAGATGGGTGATTCTGTGCAGTCACAGCATCACAATTACAGTGGTAATAGTAACTGCTATGCAGATATCTTTCCAGCCCATATCACTGCTGTTTTATTGGTTTGAGTTGCTTGCTTTCCCACAGCATTCCTTTATGCTACCCACTATTGTCCAATCGTAAGCAGGCACCAGTAACCAGAACCCTAAATATATGTTTAAAACCCATTTGTTTAAAGGTTAATGGGTGTGCAAAATGCTACTTTTGCACATTGTTTAATGGGAGCCCCAGACATTTATCCCAAGGTCTTGCATTAGGCAGCACAGACAACACAGGCAAGGTTTTCTTTCTTTCTTTCAGGTGTAATCGTTAAGCAAGCAGAGATGCAGGGAAACGAGGACTCTGTTTCTCAAAACCAATTAAACTTCTCCATGTTTTCAGCTAAAGTGGAACTGCCTCTCAGCATCTTCACATGAATTTTACATTAGTACTATACTGAAAATCCATAGAAATATCCTGTATATGATTGGCCATATTCTGAATAGGAGCATGCTTCAATTTCTAAGTGGTGTATACCATTGTTATCCAGAATACTTGTAGAATTCTCCCAATTCTCCAATTCTTGGGATTTCCACCCAAATTTGCAGTGAAAAACAGGGAACTCGAGGGGAACAGCATATTCCACATGAAACACAATATGCAGAATATATATTCCACATATTGATACCACGTGTAGCATTCTGCAGTATGCAGAACACCAAGTGCAGGTAAACGTACTGCCTGTCTGACCAAGCGGTGGTGTGCTTTGTGGTTACAGCTGTGGACTGGGAGTCAGAAGATCTGGCTCAGGCAACGACTTACTCAGGTCACTTAAATTGCTTTAAGGGCAAGTCACAAAGAGAATTCAAGGACATGTTCACATAAAACTTTAGCTAAATCTGGGAAATGGAGAAAGACGGGGGTTTAGTGGAAGATTCCAGGGACAGCACAAATGATGCTCTGGATAATAAAGGGTGCTGTGGCCACAGTCCAGGCTGGCTCTGAGCAGCTGTGTGTAAGCTAGAGCAGACAGAGAGAGAGAGAGAGAGAGAGCGAGAGAGAGGCAGTGATTAATGACCTGCTCAGCCCCCCTCCTTCTCTCACTCTCACACGTCTCCCCTCTCCCCTCAGACCAGGGGACTTATCTGCTAGATATCTGAGTGGAATTGAATTTGGCTTCCCTCTCGACCGTTCATTTCCTATGTGACGGAAGGTTATATCCTCTCTCTGCGCTACAGGCAAGGAGAGCAGCTGCAGTGGCGGGGAACAGCAGAGCATGTTTCCAATTACCAGGCCAGGCCCGCTCCTGAACCCTGCAGGTGTGCCAACACAGCACTCCAACACACCACAGATATCAACACTCTTTATACTGTTAATAGGGAAGAGTTTAAACTTTAGTCAACCGTTCCAAATGTTTGCACAGAAATATGCAAGTCAAATATAAATGATGTACACCCCATATTATTATTAGAAGGTCATATGCCTTTAGCAGCACAAGAACATTTACGAACAAGAGGTAGCCATTCGGCCTATAAATGCTTCTCCAGTTCCTAGAAGCTTTGTCAAGTCCTTTCAAGATGTTAAATCAGAGAAATGAAGCACAAGACAGACAAACACAGCAATGCGCATACCCACAAATATAAGCTCATTAGTAAACAAACAAAATAATAATAATAATTTGATAGTCACAAAACTAAAAGTAATACAGAAAAATACTGAAGCATTACGTAGCTTGATAGAAATGAATATAAAACACTTTAAAAGTGATTTAAAATTACAATCATGTTTTTCACAGCATCCGAGAATACCAGGGCCGCTTCAGAAAGGAAAATGTCTGGAGGCTTGCACTTACTTGTCAGTATCTCAGACAATGCCTGATACATTTTTTTTTATTGCATCCTTTTCAAAATTCCAGCAAAAGCCTCCTGTATTGTAAAGCTTAGTGATTAAAAATAGCCTCTATCCCTATTAATTAAAGATCTAGCTTGTTGGGTGCAATGCACATTCCTGTTTACTTGGCTTTTATGGGACTAAAGCGCTCATCAGTTCTCATTTAGCTTGTTTTTTTTTTTTTTTGTTTGTTTTTTAAGGGATGCAATTTAAACATGGCTGGAAGCTAGAAAGCTTAATAAAAGCTCACAAATAATGTCTTTCCTCACTGAATGTCCAGCTGGGGACGGTATTAGGAGTGATCTGGGAACACAGGCAGTTGATCACCACACACGAACACAGAGAATCTAGGGCAAACAAACCAGGGGAGGGGGGAGGGGGCAATCACGAGCCATCACGTATTATTGCAGGGCTCGGATTCACTGTGATATTCACTGTGCTAGTCCTCACTTGAAATGGGATCATCTGATAGTTTCACGCTGTGTAGGGCTGTTCAGAGTCGTGTGGTGATAGCCCATGAGCACAATACACACCTCCCACCCCCAAGGAGAATAACAACACATAAACCTGCCAGGAATGGAATTAACTATGGTTCAGGTACAGCAGGATCAGTTCAATTACACAATTTTCTCATTGACTCTCGCTATATTTTAATTATTTATATTTCTAACTCCAGTCAGACAAAACTACACACATGGTAAAAGTCGGCAAGAAACTAAACATTGTGGGGACATTTTCTCAAATGTTGTCCTCACATTGACAGTACTACATGTCCACACTCACACACACACACACACATCCTCTCTGGTACTCACCTCTGCTTGGAAGCTCTTCAGAAGTGGAGCTGCCTGCTTTCGCAGATCCTGCAAAAACAATAGGAAACAGACAGTCAGCCCCTCAGCAACAGCATATTCTTTAACACAAGTGTGGGGAACATACAGGCTGTAATACAGGCACAGCATTCTTTCCTCAGTGCTGTAATACAGGCACAGCATTCTTTCCTCAGTGCTGTAATACAGGCACAGCATTCTTTCCTCAGTGCTGTAATACAGGCACAGCATTCTTTCCTCAGTGCTGTAATACAGGCACAGCATTCTTTCCTCAGTGCTGTAATACAGGCACAGCATTCTTTCCTCAGTGCTGTAATACAGGCACAGCATTCTTTCCTCAGTGCTGTAATACAGGCACAGCATTCTTTCCTCAGTGCTGTAATACAGGCACAGCATTCTTTTCTCAGTGCTGTAATACAGGCACAGCATTCTTTCCTCAGTGCTGTAATACAGGCACAGCATTCTTTCCTCAGTGCTGTAATACAGGCACAGCATTCTTTCCTCAGTGCTGTAATACAGGCACAGCATTCTTTTCTCAGTGCTGTAATACAGGCACAGCATTCTTTCCTCAGTGCTGTAATACAGGCACAGCATTCTTTCCTCAGTGCTGTAATACAGGCACAGCATTCTTTCCTCAGTGCTGTAATACAGGCACAGCATTCTTTCCTCAGTGCTGTAATACAGGCACAGCATTCTTTCCTCAGTGCTGTAATACAGGCACAGCATTCTTTTCTCAGTGCTGTAAACTCTTATTGTGCAGGGACAAATATAATTCGAACAAACACAGCTTGAAATTAATTTGGCAAAAATGACAGTATCCGTTCATACAATGGTGTTAAAAACGCTTGTATCAAAAAGATGCAAAGGACACCAAGGCTTGAGTGAAGTCTGAAATAACACAAGCACACAGAAGAGTGTTTCTCTCCCTTCTCAATCTGGTCTTTAGATGGGGTAGTCCTGAGATTTATTTTACTGTATTATGGTATAAATTATACTTTCGTTTTTACGGCTAATTCAAAATGTAAAAATATTTGAATATTTATTTTTATTTGAAAATATATAATTGGTAAAGCTTTATTTTGAGTGGCAAATAATCTACATATCTACATCTGAAACTCACTGTCATAATGAAATCCAGGCCGATAGCATTGTTGAAATTCAATATCATATATATATATATATATATATATATATATATATATATATATATATATATATACATATACATGGTGATGTTTTCATGTTTCCTAGATATAGCTTTATTTAGCATAACCAATCCCTAGTCAGAAATGGTGAAGACTGTATATAGCAAGTCACAATTAGGTAAGCAATCCTGAAAACTATAGGATGCTATAGGATGTACTGTACATACATACATGGATACAGGTTGAATCAAGTCTCTGGGAAGAGACAGACAACTGTCTTTCAACACGACACATTGTTGCTCTTGCACATTTTCGTGAAATTCAGGAGACAGGTTTCAAAGATATAGCCTGCAGCCAGAGTAAAGATTTTATTCACACACAATTAATACATACCCTTAGACCAGTCTGAGCAACATCTATTAGGGGAAACAGACTGTAAAATCAGCTCTGCAGCCTGGTCTCTGTGATAGACAGTATGTATAAACAGACGGACATGTGATAAATAAACAGATCTATGCAAGAGTATACACAAGGCTTCCATTAGCGCACTGGGGAGCTCCCTGCCTGGAGAAGAGCCCAGAATTCCGAGGTGGTGGTGTGGCTGAGGCTCCTGTTTGCATACACAGGCCTCCGACAGGTTCCTGGCGTCTGATTGTCAGTTTGCCAGCAGTGCCAGGGACAAAACGACGCCAAGATGCCCCGGCCTGGCAAGTGATAATACATTCCACTTAAGCGACTGCAATTTGTTTCATTTTAAAATGTCTGATTTAGGCATTTTGGATTTTGTTTAATTTCAAACCCGTTTACATTTCAGGATTGAAATTCTTTACATGTTTCAAATGTAATTTATTGGGATGTTTTGTAACAAATCAAAAAAGCCATCACGACTCCATTAGAGTGCTGTTACCTGTGCTTCAGCATTACTGTGGATGAGACTACATGTGCACAATGTGTATATGGAAAAGACTTCCTGAATACTGAATACAAAACTTTACACTGCAAACGTCACAACAGCTTTTACAACCATATCTTACCATGGTTAAATGTTTAGGGAAAAAATGAAACATTTAAACTCTCAAATATTAACATCCCTACTTTCCAGTAGGAGTTGCTCTGACCTGTAATCTGAAACTCACTGTCATAATGAAATCCAGGCCGATAGCAACTGTTGAAACTTCAATATCATAGTTCTATAGGTACTTACAAATGCCTCATTCGTTTTTAAACAGTTATTACAGATACAAAACACATGTTCTAAAGACTTTTGATAAGGACATGTGTCTGAAGGTGAATGTGTAAAAAACTGCCAGGATGTAAACATCAAAACAAAAAAATAACAAACGCAAAGGCCAGAACAATACAGGAGTAAATTCAACACAATACCCTAACCTGTCTGCTCTTTCAGTAATTACATTAAAAATAAAGGGTATTTACAAGCAGTATCCAAAGAGCAAGCTCCCTTTTACAGTAAACTCTCAACCACTTTTTCAATAGTGTCATTACTCTTAGCTAATTGAATCACTCTGATGGTCCTGTATAATACAATAGTTTACAACAATAAACCATTTGAACTGTACAATGTCTGAAAAATGCAGATTTATTTTTTAATCAGAAGACATTATTTTTCCAGTTGTAAATGCCCAACTTTTGGTCCTGCTGGACTGAGGGAGGTAGTCAGGCTACTAGCTCTGAGATTGACGTGCTGGTCTGGAAAAACATGACTCATGCGGCTCCTATTGAAGCAGCTCTCTGTCCTGCAGCGCACGAACGCCAGGCTGGCAGACGAGTACGGTGGTGCCGCTGTTTTGGCTTTCTTTTATCTTTTTCTTCTTCTCTTTTTTTCGAGACGCTCTGAATAGATAAATAAATGTCAGCATTCTCCAGCCAGTTATCCCAGGCACTTCTCTCGTCGGTCTGACTGAGAAACCAATTGTGCTCCCTCCTGAGTTAATTACACTGCTTGCATGTAAGGAACTGGTACAGACAGGCCAGCCGGTACACTTAACTCTAACTCAATCAGTTCTTCTGGGGGTTCACAATGCCTTGCTTAAATCATATTCCTGAAATTAGCCTTGTTATCCCATAAACATAATTCCCTGCTCCAGGGAGCATGGTCAATTGCATACCGTTTTAGTAGGAACAGCTTCAATGCACTCTACAGGTCAGACTCGCTACAGCACAATGTCTTTACTCCAAAGAATCATGTAAGAAGTAAATCACCACAGTATGCAAACGTAACATGTGAGAATAAATGTCGCTACCGAGTTCCACCTTAAAAAATTTATAGGAGGCTAGGCGTGCAAATTCAAGCCAGTTATTGTGTTCACCAGAGTGAGACAGACAGATGGATTGGGGACCCTATAAATGTAAATGTGCTACACGGACAGACAGGGCACCTTCATATAATCTCAATAACTTGTGCTAAAGAATGTCTAAGCCTGTCCCATCACAATAATGCACCTGTGGTAGCTCTGAAAAGCTTTCGTTACACATTTATAATAGTTAAGAAAACTTCATGTGTCAACAGCAGGCCGGCGTGGCGCAGTCATTAATTGACTCATTGTTCAGTGATTGGTTTGCAGTTTCTCCTGTGTGGAGTGAAATGGAGTTGAGGTGTATTAGTAATACAGATCATGGCAAGCGATGGCTCGTGAGAGCCACAGTACGGTTTTATAAGGCTGGGTTTGAAAAGAATACTGAACAAACTGCAAACTTTGCAACAACATCCGTGTTGTGTTTAAAGGAGCACAAACACACTGAAAATGTGTCTTAGTGTAGGAAGGTTTCACCTTGTTTTACTATTTACTCAGCTATTTAGGTTTTAGTAAACTAAATGTAAGTTGGCTGTCTTTGTTGTTCAGTTTTCTGCTGCTGATTTAGTTTGTATGTCTCTTTAGAAACTCACTGGTCGCCAATACGTCTCTTTTTACCAAAAAGGTCTCTGAAGCTCTGGATTGGCGTTAAATGTTACAACCTTTATTTGTAAACCATTTAACCGATCTCTAAACCATGTATGTGAGCCATAGTGTTCGTTCAGTGGGAAGTGTCCAGATTGAGGGTATTTTTCACAGTTTATTCAAAGTCCTTTTCACAAACCATGCTCCCTCTTTATTTCAATATTTAACTACATCACAAAATATTAAAAACTGTGAATTAGTGAAGGGCCTTCATACATGAAAATCGAATACTCTATTGTTTTATTACTAAAATGTAAGAGTTGATTTCTTTGTGTCACAGTTGTGAAGTTAAAAGGGGAATGAAATCCAATGACTCCCTATAGTTTAAACATGCTACCAAGTAAAAATCGAGTATATAGCAGCAAGTAAGAAAGAAGCAGAGACACTCAATGCATGGGGAAGAACGGCTGCACTGAGGGAGGAACCAAACTATATTATACTGTATACAACTACAGATATTAAAAGTTAGCGGATCTGTTATTTTTTTGCTGCTGCATACAGATTATGGGTCTCCTGGCTGGTTAAAATAGCTGGAATTTAAAAGGGCAACGCTAGATGCTTCAATTTTAGATACACCGTTACATTTAGATTCAGTCTAAGTTGCTCTAATGTTTTAAAGTTTCAACGTTTAGACTCTTATAGCTTGTATTAGCACGCATGCTGTGAAACTTACTTTTGCGGCTGTCCAGTTATGGACATATTTACAAGAGCAAATGTTTGTGTACATAAAGGAAACTTATACTGTATATAAACTCAATGTGGTAATTATGCAGCTTTTGTGTTTGCAGATTTGCAAAATTAACAAATTTCTTGCACGCAAACATTTCAAGTTTTGCAGTATTTACAGGCACTACTTTAAACCTAGATGGTTTTATCTCAAGGGTATATCCTGGCTAAACAAGTTTAATAAACAGGTAATAAAGTTTTGTAGAAGGCCTTCACCAGTCAGAGCAGGAAAGCTGACCCCCGGGCTGTCAAATGTTGAGTTTTTTTGAGCGCTGCAGGGCAAAGTCGAAAGATGTTAGCTGGTTCATTATTTCAGTAAATGAAAAACTGTGCAGTGGCACTGAAAGAGAAGACCCAGTAATAGATGAGACAAGAGCTCAGCCTTATGAGAGGCAGCATTTCCAGCAATTGTGCAGGAAATAAGCACCACTTTCCGAGAGCTCTCCAAATAAAGGAGCACCCTGTCCACTCTAATCAGCCCTAAAATTCTGCTCCCCCGGGACAGCACTGTTCAATATCAGCCACTTAACTGTTTATTCCCAAAATATCCCAGCGCATCAGCGCTTTATAAAACACTGCTGTGAAGCTAAGAAGCCCTGTTCTAACCTTGTTACGCAGGTCGGGAAGAAGATTTACAGTGTAATCTTTCAGAGGACCGCTGGGCACAGACACTCGTTCACATTGTCCAAGGACCTCCAACTCCTCCGACTACAGCAGTGTATCATCAAAACAGTGGACAGGATCCGACTCCCCTTGGTATGATTGTGCTCAGGCCAAAAGCTTAGTAACTTGTTTAAACTCAAGCAGAGCAGAACTTTTAAGCTTAAATTCAAAACTGATGTGAGCGAATGGACTTACTGCCAAGTTTTGAAAATCAGGTCTTAAGACACCACGTCACTCAGTGTATACAGGCACAGAATGTTAATGATGAAAACCAAACTGTGAACTGAATTAGCTCTCATATCTCCAGTACAGAACTGAGTTCTCTACCCTATATTGCATTGAGGTGGCTGGCATTCTGTTCCCCAGTATTGAGTTCTCTATACTATACTGTATTGAATGTTCTGTCTCTCACATTCCAGTATAGAGTTCTCTATGCAATAATCTATTACCTTTGCTGAGCCCCTGTACTGAGTTATACTGTACTGTATGTAGTTTGCTGACTGGCAGATACCCTGGCTGAACAATCCCCTCTACACCACATTTCTACATTTGTACCAAGGCTTGATTCTTAAATTTTAATCCTGATAGAAAAAAAGGAAATTCCCAGATGAAATTCGAATTGATAGCTGTCACCATGAATTAAAGCACCACAAAAAGGGGTCAGCGGGCTGGCTGGCTATGGGTTTCAGAAAGTGACTGGAACCACAGTGGGAACTGAGTGGTCTAGGAGAGATACCCACGCCTGCTTCCAACCCCCTAGACGCTAGTCTGGGACTGAGGTAACAACACTCCCATTGTCACACACAAAGAGACACAGCTGGGCCTGACAAGTTGCCATTGACACAATGACCTCCCAGGGACCACCTTTATACTACTGATGCCACTCCTAATTTTACACGTCTAAATATGTTGGTTTGACATACAGACAGATGCCTCCATATACCCACCGATTCTGATCGTCGCTATCATCTGTGCTACAGTATGTCCAAACCAACTTTCATCACAACTGAATAACTGTTTCTCTAGATACATACACTGCCCGTAAAAATGTATAGGGGATAACACTACTTAATACTGTGTTTAAAAAAAATTGCACTCACCTCTGATTTTCAATTTAAAAAATAAAATAATAGAAACTAAAGCAGTAAATTAGAACTAAAATAAATCACAAATGTTTGGGCTATGTTCCTTCACCCACATATTAAAGCCATTTTTTTTGGTTCCTTGACTGGTCTTAATAGCGAGGGTCCAGTTAAATGTGAATGACGTGAGAATAACTCTGTGTGTAAATGACTGCACATGTGCTGAATGGTGAAGGGTTCTTGTTTACAAAGTACAAGCAGCTAAGCTCTTAACATAACAGTCCACCCAGCAATTAGCCGTCATTCCCTGACCTTTAATGTGCACTAAACTCACAATCACTTTCATTTATATCAAATTCAGCAAAATAACCATTTCATAAGTGCTCCAGTGTAAGTATTGATGTTCTCTAAATTAAAAATCCATGGCAAAGAGGAACAGGAATTCAACAAGTTCCACACACATTCAGACTGCCATTAAAATTGAGTAGTTTACTGCAGCACAGCTATTAAATTGAGATTACCGAGTTGAAATAATCTAATTACAGCCTTTACAATGAACAGACGTGGCTTTCAATGTTATTTAAAGCATAGCTGACTCTGCCTGCGAGACAAAGCAAACAGTTCTTTCAACGACCATTATGAAAAACACTTCTTTCAGTTCTGTGAAATACTAATTTTCATTTCATCTGCTCTCATCTGTACAATCAGTTGAAGATGAATGCCGTTTGGGTCCCGACAGCACAGTAAATTAACAAGACAGGACAGTCTAGGCCCCGAGAATAGAAAATAAAACTTTCTTGTATCTCTACCAGAAGCAAACTGGTCAACAGAAACTAACTTGCTTGTCTGTCATCTTGATTCAAACCTTGGCCTAGTGGTCAGAGTTCAGGGACTGGGAGGAAAGCAGTGTGGCCTCCTGCTTAGAGCTGAGGGACTGGAGGGCAGTTCAACCAAGGTGACATATCTTAGGGACTGGGAGGCAGAGTGGCCTAGCGGTTAGAGCTGAGGGACTGGGAAGTGAGCAACGTGTTTACATTGAACATATTAAGTGCAGAAGGATTTTTAATGAAATCCCATTGCAACAATAACAGAATTAAAAGCATAAAACATGGTGTCAAATAACTGCTCCACAAGTACTTGTGAAAATGACCACTTGAAAAGAATAGCATGGCTCCCGGGAGGTGCATCTGAAACACAAAAGCAAACTGTTCCACACAAAGAAAAAAAAAGATCAACTAAATAAAGAAAAAATTGCTTTTAATAAATAATTGGATCAGTAAATGAAAGTGTTGCTACACTCTAGTTTAAAGTCTTTTGAGTGAAGCGCAGGTCTGGATAATGGGAGCTTGTTTTAATCTGTGAGAGCTGCTGTGGAGTTAAATAAACAGGAAGTTCTATTCTCCTGCAATTAGTTCTGATGAGCAGGTCTGCCTGGCAGCGAGCTGTTCAGCGGCTATTTTTAGCAAGTGCTTAAGGACAAAACCTGGGCTGCAGCCGTGCAGATCAGGAAGAGCTTGATCTTCTTTTACTCTGCTACCCACAACAAGGGGGCCGGGTACAGCTTGCAGGGCTACCAGCTAATTCCCGGTCTAATGGTTACACCACAGACAAACCTAAAGGAAAATCGTATATATTAAATACTGCAGAACACTAAATATTTGTAAGCAAGACATTTTCACTAATTTGCTGTTTATTAAAATCCACAAAACCTTCCTGCCGCAATATTAGCATAATTACAACAGTGAGTTTATATACAGTACACTTGTATTTATACCAAGCGTGTGTTACTGTAAACATGCCCACAGCGGGGCATCCGCAAAATGAAGTTGCCGCAGACGTTTCCTGTTTCACACTCTGCATCAGTTATGATCGTTTTTTTTTCTTTTTTTCCCATTACTTATTTAGAATCATTGGAAATGTATTTCTCATCCCATGCATTTGAGCTAATCCACTGTCGTGTGAGTGCAAATGTTATTGATTTATTATTATTGTTGTTAATGTAATGCTCCGGATGTCATTTTTATGATATAAACCCTATAAAACACAATAAAAACAGAATGCTTGAGGCTGGAGATTCAATCACAAAGAAAATGTTTAAAAAATGACAGTACAACCTGACTGAGCTGCAGCCTTTCCAGCACCCTGTGTAATTTCAGTGTCAGGATACAGGCTTATCAATGCTTATACCAATTCTGTAATCAGTTGGTATATCATAGGATACTGTAGGATCCACCAACTTGGAATCCCTATAGAAATAAGTGGGGCAGTTAATTCAACGGTCATATAATATAATAGCAGAGAGGTAGTGTAACAGCAGAGAGCTGAAAGTGGAGTGGATAGCATGTTTTAGCAGCTTTAAAATGCAGATGGTTTTCTTCTTAACATGGAACTTGCTCACAACTATGCCTGTTCTCCTACTGAAATATTTACTATGAAGTGGCCCACATGTACACTGGCTATGGAGAAAACAGCAAGCCGGTCGGTATCAGCTCAGAAGTAAAGCCAGGTGAGAAAGGAAGTCCCATTTCCAGACGAGATGCCAAAAAAGAATTGGAAAGAGTCGGGGGCCAGAAATCTTGATTCATGTTTGAAGGGGAGCCATCTCAGAGAGCAACCGGGAGAGAGACGACCGGAAAAGGTGTTCATTAGGAAAGGGGTGAGGGGGTCGAATATAAACACTGGAAATCAAGACAGCATCCAGAGCCAGTGTTTTGTTCTGCAAGATTAAGAATCACGCACCGCAGGTCTGAGAGAACTGGGCCAGCCAATGGTAAAGGATGTATCAGAGTCACAGCTAAGATGTCATGTCTTTTTTTTGGCAGGGGTTTTGCTTGTAAACTTGAATCTGCCCCAGATCTGTACTTAACCCCTTCAGGTCCAGGACGTACCCAGGTAATCGCAGTACCATGCAGCACCTGCGTACATCAAGGATTTGCATCTATTCTATAGGGTTTCTTTCGGCCTGGTCTGTCAGTGTACATGCTGTATAGGCTGTGGAATGTTTGTTTTGCAGTCTGGGGGGAGTGTCTGGTGACATTTTTAGCCAATTGCATTTTGAGCACACATCCCTTGCATCTGTGAGTGCACTGAGAAGAACGGAAGATAACGCAGCAAACCACCAGCAATCTAAATACTTCCACTTTGGTTCAGTTTATTTGCAGTCAAACTTGTTTACTTGTATTTTATACTGGTATAACTTGCTTGCAAAGGAAATATGTCATCGTAGAAGATTGATTCAGACGCTGGGAGTAAAGAACAGTTTGATGCGTGATCGAGGGGGGTTATTTTGTGGAAATGATGATGATGATGGTGATGATGATGAAGACGTAGAGCCGAAACCATCCTTTGATTTTGAATTGCAGCAATAGAGCAAAACATCCTGCCTTTCATCTCTGCATGCTTTCAAGTTTTTTGGGTTTAACCTAAAAAGGTGTTCATTCCTGTGCGCTCGCATCAACAACAAACAAGCGATTACTTCACAAGCAGCCAAAATAAAAAGAACTGAAAAGGCATGATGTGTTTTAGCTAATGTAATGTTCAGCTATAGCCAAAAGTTTTGCATCACAGATTTAAGATTTGAGACAAAAAAAAACACACACTATATGCACATAATTTAGATATTTTATTTAACATCTTGAAAATCGAACAAACTACAAAATTATATTCCAAAGTCTACTGGAAGCCTTAATAGTAGTACAGTATTTCATTTTAAATTTTGAAATGTCATTTTTCAATTTGTCAGATTTTTCATTATGCATATGGAAAAACTATAAAAAGCAGTAAAATTAGTTAATCTATAGGGTGATGCAAAACTTTTGTCCGGAGCTGTATGTTTTGTAATGGTCATTATATATATATATATATATATATATATATATATATATATATATATATATATATATATATATATATTATATATATATAGTCCTTGGTCTTTTTTTACAGAAAAAAGCATTCTATCTATGTTTTCCTGTTTATAAACTTTATTTTTATTCTACTGCCTTTTCAAATAAAATGTTTATTTCACTTTTCATTGCATGTGTTGCTAGTTACAAAAAAAAAGTTTTATTTATATTGTGCACAATGTTTGCTATTCTTTTCAATTTTTTTTTTTTATAAAAGTATCAAAGGGGTTTAAAGGATTAATGGAAATGTAACTGATTTGTGTTTTATTTTGTATCTAATAGTATTTTAAGGCAATTTCAACATAAAAATAGCAATTACATTTTTGTCAAATCTGGTAAATGGCATGCATGTTCATTTTTACATCTGGAAGGGTTTATAGGGAGAAGTTGCTGACTTTGAGAGTGTGCTATGCAATAATCTATTGAGAAGGTCATATGGATGCAGTAGATCTCCCATGTATTCTGGGGTTTTGTACATCACAACTACAACTGTCCACACTGCTCCCCAGAGCTTTCTCTAACCACAGAGCTACTCAAACCCACTAGCTTCCACACTGTAGCCTAACTACAGAGCTACTGCAGTCCAGCACTCTTAATACTAAGCTGTTAAAACCCATTACCTTCCACTCAGAATCGCAGCGCTTTCACAGTGCAGCCCAGCACTTTAACCACTGAGCTACTCAAATCCAGTGCCTACAAAAATACAGCCTAGCGCTTTCTCTTGCCACTGAGCTACTCAAACCCACTGCCTTCCACACTGCAGCCCAATACTACCACAGCTTCTCAAACACACTGCCTTCCACACTGCAGCCCACCACTACCACAGAGCTTCTCAAACCCACTACCTTCCACACTGCAGCCCAACACTACCACTGAGCTTCTCGAACCTACTACAGCAGACCAGCGTTTGTAAAATCTGGAGTTTGGGATATCATCTTGACTCAGCTGCAATGCCATGAACAGGTCTATACAGCAGTGATCAGCAGGCAGCTAGATCTGTGGATGTACAGCTAGCTGCTCCTCCAGCGACAGGCCTGCTTGCTTGCTCTTTTGCACACACGATGTTGATGTGATCAACCCAGTGGGGACGATTACCAGGGTCAGAGGTCCACAGCCTCTGGATTTTACTGTCCACCATAATTCTGCTGTGGGCAGCAGGAGTTTTACTGAGTATCACAGCAAGGGCCCTTACAAAAACAGCACCTCTGGTTGTCTGCTGTGGATTTGGAGTGTGGATCTTGAAATGTAAAAACAAGTACATGTCAGCAATGTCGATCGTTCGCCACGGCTGCGAATTCAATAAGTAGACAGTCAATAACCACGATGTACATTAACAGTATGTACAGAATAGAACAGAATAAGATGCATGTAAAAATGGAAGTGTGACATACAGACAGACATCTCCACATATCTCAATCTGATGCCCAACAGTAGAGAATAAGAAATGGCAATTAATAGTTTAATGAAAATTGGAGAAGTGGTTTTTAAGACCTAGATGGAAAAAGGTACACACAGACCCATATAATCCAGGAAGGTAATACTCCAGACGGAGAAATGTAAAGTGTGAGGTATGCATGACCGTCTCCAATACATCCCAGTCGAATAATTAGGGGTTTCGAGTTTTAACATTTACAACTGGTAGCCTTTGTGTTTAACTGACTTCACGTTACTTTAATATTTATATAAAGCCTAATTGAAACCTCGGGCTCAAGAGGTGAAAGTCAGACCAGACCAGACTAGACCAGACAGACAAGTTCACATTCAAACCTTACTGTCTGACAGGGAATTATCACAGGCCATAAAGCACAGTGCTGTGTTTCTGGACTGCATCCATCCAAGTGGAGTTCAGCTGCCAGACAAGAAAGAGAAAGCCAGTTGAGAGCTGCATACCTGAATACAACTCTGGGATTGCACATGAATTATGGCTCCGCTATCATCGTAGCAGCTTAGAAGATAAACCAAATAACAAAAAAAAAAAACTGTGATGAAGAAAATAATCTTTTTGAGCAATGTTAGCATATATCAGATCTTTCAGACACACACTAGTGTAAACCCCAATTTAGCTGCATCATTTTTTTAAACAACTTTCAGCTCAAATTAATAATTTTCATTATCAGTTCAAATTAATAAAATAGGCTTTAGAGTCTGGGTCATTATTGTATGGAAAGGCCTGTTTCTTCAGCATGGCAGGCAATCTAGTTCTAAGGAGCCTCTGAGCAGTCTAGATGCCCTCCCACAGCCCAGTATACCAGTGCTGTAACCCAGCCCCCAGTTCAGGCTCAGCTTCCTTCAGAGTTCACATGGACTGCAGTGAAGGTGAAAAGCACTCCCGTGCCAAAGCTATATATACACAGCAATTTGTTACAGTGAAAAACCATCTGCTTCTCGCTATTACTATTCTCAGAGGGCAAATTACAGCTAACGTTCAACATAAAACATCAATTTAAACCATCAGCTATTCATAATTTCAAATCATTATTGAAAACAAGGACATAAATGTCAAGGCGTACGGCCGTACTTCTGTTATTAACTCCCTATTCATGTAGACAGGGAGGAATACAAAATAAAAGGAGACAGGAAGAGAACAGACGCTTGCCTTGCCTTGCCTTGCACCCTCAGCCAGTCAAAACACATTCTTCTCAACAACCGGGCCAACACATGTTCTGTTTGAATATTGGAGTTATTTTTGCAGGTTGTACAGAAAAATAAAAAGATGATTTTGGAATATCTTCAGCATGTATTTTTTTTTTTTTTTTTTTTTTTAATCAGAAATTTAAAATACTCAAATCAAAACACAATGCAGCCAAATGTTTCATCTAGTGCCTTTTCATAAGTGCGCTGATTCAGTTCAATCTGCACACCGAGGATGTCAGCTTGTCTAACCTTGTATCTGTTTCCTTTTCATACAGCTTGTATTCTTAACCTCATTAAAAACATCACATTTCAGAACTGTTTTTGCCATGAGTTTCATCTCGTGCACAACTAGTACCAACTGACAAAAAGGCTAAAAGACACAGATAACATCATTAACTATGTGCAGAGTATTGTATTTTATTAACAATTCCCACAAACAGGACATTTGTGTTACATGAATTTGAATTATAAGAAGTCATTTACAGTAAGCCACTGCTAAATTTGTCCGGGGACATGTAGAAAATTCGTAGCATCAGGAAATGCGTTTAATCTGGGTTGGTCTTAATGAGAATTGACTGTTGATTGTGTGACGTACTGAAGGAATTGGCTGCTCTGCTCTGTGGTAATTTAAGCACAAGCAGAGTGCACACATTAGCGTCACTCCTCCTTTTCCACGCACAGCAGCATTCGCAGACAGTGAATCATCAGAGAGCAACGTTGGAGAAATCAGAAACTCACAATCACAGCCTCACACTAGGCAAGGCAGGCGATGCCTCAGTACACTCGCAGACAGCTGGTTAACTGTGTACTTTCACTGTGGTTCTTGGGAATTCAGCTTCCCAAAATTATTTAAATCTGTCTTACCTTTAAAATAGCTTTATTTACATTATGACTGGTGTCCTTTTGTGTTTGTTAATTCAGGGTAAGAAAGCACTTTAAATACAATGCTGAAGATAAAATGCTGTTTCCTTGTCCCTTTGCTGTGGTCACATGATGAGTCTGAACTACAACACATAGGATACAGCAGTAACGTTTCATCTATGGCTTTGTCTTTGAGATATCGACATATTTCAAAAGTATAAAATACACGAACCTAAAGAAAAGAAGAAAAGGGGGGCAGTTATAACACTTGGAGATGCAACAATTCATTGTTTCAGTGACTTAATGCTACTATGGTAGGAAGCCAACGTCAGCGTGTTTCTAGGATCCAAACTTTCTGCCATTCGCGTGGGACAAGTCAGCCTCAGTTAAAATATTTGATTTTCATTTTCCTAAATTTCAAAATTAAAGCTAAACAATTTTTTTTTAAAAAATGGAAGAATCCGACACAAAGATTGGTCATTTTTGTGAGAAAGGTAAGGGAGGACAGAAAAGCGATGTTTGGCAACTTACTCGATTTCATGTAGATGGTAAATGCTTGTTAACATGATGTTAACTGCAGTGTTAATTAACAGGCATATTTCAGATCTTCTGTTAAAAAAACAGCAGAGATTTATTATTATTGTCTAAAAGGGACATACAGTGAGGGTGTACACATGTTCTTTTCAGTTAACTGAATAAGTACGTCAGATTCTGTATATATTTTTTAATCAGAACAGTTCTCATTTGAATGTATGTTGTGTTTAACAATTATGCACAGCAACGTTTTGTTATTGGATCTTCTGGGGGAAAAAAAACAATAATGTTTGTTCTTGATTTAAAAAAAAAAAAACTGCTGCTGATGCATCGATTATTGCCGGTAAAAGCCTACATGATAATTGATTAAGAAATTAGATTGCCGATTGCAATACAAACTAAAATGGATTAGCACTCCTTTAAAATTGGGATGTACAAAATCTATATTCACGATTAATAAAGCCGCACATAGGTGGCTACTCGGGGACAGTGTGGTTTAATCTGGTTGAATAAATTGCCAGTGCATGGCAGCTTGGGGGTCATGACAGATTGGCTGTCGACAGCAAAGACAGAGGATGACTGATGATGGCTCAGCCCATGCACTCACCGCTCGAGACGTGTGAGCGGATTCCAGAGAGAGCTGTGACCCGGGCCCCTCCTCTCCACCCTGAATTAGATTAAACATGGCGTGAGAGAGAGAGAGGAGAGAGAAAGAGGAGAGAGAGAAAGGCAGTAGGCCTTCATTGCAAATCTACCGCACATTTTTCCCAGATTTTATAGAATTTGTCCATGTTTCAAATATAGAGGTCAATCTTTATTCATTAGGGTGTGTGCAGTGTAAGGTTCTTTATTCATTAGGATGAGTGCAGTGTAAGGTTCTTTATTCATTCAAAGTCACATTTATCTTGTCATATATCATAAAAAAGTAACAGCACTAATAGAAAGCATCTCAAGGTGGCTAGGTTGGCCAGGGTGTCCTCGTCTCACCGCACACCAGCGAACCCTGCGGTCTGGCCGGGCGCCTGCGGGCTTGCCTGTAAGCTGCCCAGAGCTGCTTTGTCCTCCGACGCTGTAGCTCTGGGCAGCTGCATGCCGAGTCTGCAGTGTGTAAAGATGCGGGCGGCTGACGGCACACGCTTCGGAGGACAGCGTGTGTTCATCTTCGCCGCTCCCGAGTCAGCGCAGGGGTGGTAGCGGTGAGCTGAGCCTAAAAATAATTGGACACGACTAAATTGGGGAGAAAATAATAAAAAAATAGTAATTCGCGACGACTAAATTAAAAAATAAATAAATAAATGTTAGTTTAAATGTGTTTAATCCTAAAGTGTAAGACCACTAAAAACTCTAGTGTTTGATATACTGTATATTATGTTTTACTGCTTTTCATTTAAAAGTGTACAGTAGATACTGCAGATGTGCAAAGTTTTTACTCGCCTTTACATTGAAATTACAACCCCTGACTGAAACTGAATTTTTTTTTTTTTTTACTGAAGAAATGGTTTACAGAAGCAAATGCCACCATCCTAATATGACAAAAGCTGATTCTGTGTTCTACCTTTTATAAATATGATCGCATAAGGTCAACAATTTAGAAATCTCATATACATTTCTGTGGCGGTACAAAGATTTTTTTAGGTAGATGTGTAGAAAGATATGAAAGATACTGTAAATACATTATTAATTAGTTTGAGAAACTAAAAAAAGATGTTTAATAAAAAGCTATGAATGCAGCAAAATTGCATTCAATACTACTGGCGAACACACACACATATTTTGGCCCCTCAAAACATTTCAAGTTTTGAATACTCCTATATTTATCTTGTCAGTATAAACAAATAGCCTGCGAAATGCTTTCATTCTAGTTCAAAGCAGCTGAGAGGAAAAATGTTTTGTATAGCTCCTAGCAATCATCTCCAGTAAAATATATACTGCTGAATACTGTACCCTAATATTGAAGCGATACAGCCATCTGAAATTCTTTTGTATCCGATGGAAATTTCCTCACATTATAATTAGCGATACTCGAAGTTAACGTGTATATTCGGTAGCATTTTGCTTCTAGTTTTTTATGCAGTAGCGTTTTTCTGATACCTTACACTACAATTTATATGAGCGACCCTGAGTGAGCACGTACATAATTACCGGGATTAGTTTTTTTTTAAACACGTACATTATCTTTCATAAAGCTAATAGCGCTTCCCGATTGAGATGACTGAGGTTTGTTCCGCCCCATGCAGATACACGCAAGGTCCACAATGCAAATCCTATTGGACAGTGGAGTACAGATGCCTACAGTACCAGAACAACGTGGGTACAATTTCAAGGTAGGTTATTATATAGACCAAAAATACAATTAAATAACTGTTAAAAACATTACAATTTTATAAGATAACAGGCAATGACCTAACAGGTTATTAAGTGTCTATAAAATACCAATTGAATCTGTCCTGGAGAACGGCGGCTCTGGTTTTGTTATCATCTTAACCCTGGTTTCACCAACGTTAAAAACGAACACATAATAGGTAGATAATATTACTTTATCAAAATTCTGATTAGGAAAAAAAACAGGAGCAAATAGCTAGCTATAACGTTACCATGATCCAATTAACAGCTTCCTTGTTTTATCAGTACAAATAACACTAAATACAAGACTATACACGATCTTGAGGTGCATTGATTTATCTATCTGGTTATTTTTTACAATAGATCATCACTACCTTGCGTACTTCTCCTGTTTAACTAGTGAAACATGTGTTTTAATTTAATAATGCTGTGAAAAGGCAGGGTGCGAGTATACATGTCTATGAACAAACCAGTCAGTATAAAACCACGCTGCATGAATCTCTTAAATGTAGCAGTACCGTCCTGCAATTTTCAAACAACTCCGTTGTAACATTATAATGTATAAGGTAATACAATGCAGGAATGCATGATAATGAGGCACACGTAATTTGGTTTTAATCCCTGTCTTTATAGGTGTGTATGATTTGTTAGTTACTGAAATCTCAGGCAACAACTGAAGACGGATGGGAGGATAATTTCGTACCACTTAATTTGCACCGATGAAACATTACCTGTTTAAAACGTACTTCTGGCATATCAAATGCTTAAGTAACTGACAGGGTTGCATTCTTGGAGAACTTAAGGATAAAACAAAATACATTTCCACAAGGAATTGCATTAGTTCCATTACTTAGTTAAGCACAAGGTGGTTTCAATAAATACTTTCTGATATAGGCCTACCATGTGATAGTTTGGGATAGTCAGTCTATTTAAAACAGTAAGTAGGTGTTTATTTTTTAAATTATTTTTATATATAATTATTAATAAACCTCTACCGAATAAGACCTTATTAAGACTTTCCAGGCAGGTGGCAAATCCCCACTACTGCCTTAAAAAGTTAACTTCTAGCCCGGGATACTGTTTTTTTTTTTTTTTTTCTTTATATATGTTACAGTATAGGGTGCTGCGTAAGACACAAGTTCACTTTCAACTCAAAGCCACTCGTGGGCAGCCATTCTGAGCTGTCACGGAGTGGATAGCAGATTGCACCGTACCGCACTATACTATACACCCTATTCCAGATATACATGCTGCACGCAAAGCAGACAGGAGCACCAATAACAGGAACCCATTCAAAGCAGCTAATCACAACACCCACAGGAGGAGAGTATGGCACGTATTCAAATCCAGTCAGTTCTGCCAGACCAGATGGACCAAATCCTTTTGGCAGACAGACACACTACACCAGTATAATAAACACATGCACACGATTCTTAAATTAAAAAGACAGTTTAAGCCACTCAATTACCTTATTTAGAAACTAGAAATACAGGAAGAGCCAATGTTAAAAGCACGTAGGATCAAAAGCTGAGAAAGGACTGGCATGAAGCTGCTGAGCTGCAAGGTGCCTTTCTCACAATTGCAACTGAAACAGGAGATTGTCAGGCAACAGCCTTTCCTCAGATACACAAACTCACTAAATGTGATAAATGACTGTGTGACGGCACAATTAAGCATTTAAATACTTAATCCTTAACGCTTATGTAGTGTACAACAGTAAATGCAAATGCTTGCATTATAAATCTCAAAAAAGCAAAATGAAATAACGACAGCCCAAGCAAATGCGTTTCCCACTTTTTGGAGAATTTACTAGGGTGCCCAGTGCCAGATGTGCAGAAACTCATTTTACATTTCAGACTCAAGGTCAGGTTTCTAAGCCCCTATCGATACCTTTTCAAGTCGGGCATCAAATCTGACTCCTAAGCTCCAAGACCGGATTACAGGCAACGCCTCTTTCATTAAAGAGGACTCCAAGCTGGGTTCTCTCACTGTCTCGCTGGTAAATATGTGTGCATCGTGTTAAACAGAGCTATAATTAACTGTGCAAGAGACCAGTCAGCCAGCATGGGCACCATGCCAGCAGATCAGCCCTAATTACTATATTCACTTTGTCAGGAACGCTCACTTTACAGCTCCTTCTGATTCGCCCTGGCAGCCCCTCAAATTCCTCGTCACAAAACATCACACCCTTCGACGGCAGGTCTTTTAATCACAAGCAACGGGCTTGAGGGAGCCAGACAGGTGACTTCCTCAGGAGCAGTTGCCCAGAGAGATCTGTGGCTCAGTCAAGCACAGGTCACAAAGTGTCTAGTAGTAAGAGCTGAGAAGGGAGGCAGTGAAGCCTAGTAGTTATAGTTGAGGAGCTGAGAGGGAGGCATTGTGGCCTACTAGTTAGAGCTGAGGGGCTGGGAGGTAAGCAGTTTGGCCTGGTGGATGTGATGAGGGACTGGAAGAACATCAAGCTATTAAGAATAGTCTTCACTACCTGAGGTAGTCAGAAGCAACTCTCCCCTCACATTATTCTAAATTATTGATGTTGAAGATGATAGAAAAAAGGTTTCATGATAAATGCGCCAGTTCTGACAGTGCCTGCTTAAGTGGGACACCTAGCAAAGGCGCAACTGAGAAATATTACCATTAAAATGACACAGGAACGCTCAATATCTGAAAAATAAAAAGGTTTTCTGACTGATGCAAATTTAATAGGTCTATTTTTGGCTATGGAATGGAGGAGGGCCACTTTACAAGTACAAAATTAAGGGAAGCGTGAAAGAGCAGGGCTTTGGGGAAAATAGGCAGAATGGAAAGTTAAGCTGTCCTGCTTTGTGTAGAGGGCAGCGGTGCCCAGAATGAAAAATCAGAAATACAGACAATCACAGCCTAACATGAAGCCCTCCATTACCTCTCCAACACTAACTGGAAAAACAGCATTCAGCAGAGAAGTGGGATTGTACAGTCATTTTCTA
>NC_054574.1:1809631-1834631 GCF_017654505.1 Polyodon spathula | reverse complement strand
GTCTCCCTCTATAGAGCTGCAGCGCGGTAGAGGGGCAGTGCAGTCACATGAATAGGATGCCTTTTATACTTGGTTACAAACCAAAGCTCTCCCAGTGTGTCACTGCAGCAAACCTGGCTGTCCCAGTCCAGCAACTAGGTAGCCAATTGAAACATAAAATACTTAAACAGCACATCTAATCCACGCACTTACTGAACTGAGGACCACTCGTTATCGGATAACCGAGAAAGGTGACAGCATATCCCATAATTTTTAATAACACTTAACAACCAAAGCACAAGCAAACTAGAGCGCTTTACAAGTCTGCTCGTAAATGTGATCTTTTGTACAAGGCTGTTTTATAATCGAACCAGATTTCTTTGCAATGGAAACTCAGCCTTTACCTTGTAGTTTTCCAGCTTGCGGGTCTAATTTGTAACTGCGAATGACAAATGAAACGCCAACAGCTTTCTGGGTTTTATAGAACTTAGTCTTCCAGATTTTGTTTCGTTGTTTCATCTCAGCACTTCACCATCACAGTTTGCGGTTTGAGAAACTTGGTCCATTTAGTGTTGTAACAAATCTGAAGACAAGTTTGATTTAATTGCATAACCAGCTGCTCTCCCCCCCCCCACACACACACACACACAATTATATTAAACTCATGAGTTATTTATATTTTCTGTTTTGATGGATTGAATAATGATTGAATAATATGTTACTGATATATATATATAAATGACAAGCATATGAAATTATTTGTTAAATTAAAACTGACTATCTCCTGAGTTACAGTTCTCTGATGATTATGGATTGAAATTACAAAAGATCTAGGAAATAGCAAACATGGCAATAAAGCTGTACATTTTAATTTGAAAAGAGGAAATGTTAGGCTGTCGTCTTTTAAATGAAATTACTAATGAGTTTAAACCATTTGCACAGGAAAACAATACAGCGCACTAAGAATACAAAGTACATTCTGCCATAATGAGATTACATTTTCGCTAGGTGGCCGTTGTTATCCCTTCCCTTCATAGCATTACACCCCAGATATAAGCTAGAAAACAATCGGAAACTGTTATATTTCTGACCAGATTTGTTTTTGTAAGCTACATCACTTTTGTTCTCTAACAGCATTCTCCAGAGCGTCAGTAATCCGTTTTCAATCTGACGAATAACTATGCTTAGTGTTTATCCAATAAGTGAACTGCTTGTTTCAGTGTAACCAAATGGACTTACTGGTAACTGAAGCCTTTTCTGTGCCCTTGCCCCTCTGCGTGTGTTACGCTCCAGTGCCAGTGGGCTCCAAGCATTGGCTGTGATCTGTATAGGTGCTGAACAGCACACTGCCCTCCCTGAATCTCTTCATTTGCAGTGCATGAGCGATTAACAGAACTTGAGATCTGAAGGAGATTGAAGTCTGGCCTCAAGTGAATCTAAATGAAGTGGCAATAAAATACCTTACAGAATGCTGTATTCAAACTTTAAGCCTCCCAGACCCTAGATAGGTAGTGATTTTATTTTATTTTTTAAAATGAAAGACAAATGATCCTTTCAGTCCGTTGAGGGTGGTCCGTTTCTACTGAAGTAATTTGGTTTGGTTTCAGAAGCCAGCAGTCGTAGGCAGCAGCCGAAGCTTTGCAGCGAACTTTTGCAGGATAATTCACTAAACTGTAGTGTGGTGGTTTTAGGAAAATCATAGGGATTAGGAAGGACTCTCAAGATGCATTGGGGATTACACTAATTCACGATCTTGACAGAACAAGACTGTGCAAGGGGTGAAGGAGGTGGCTACCAGGTACACAACATCATCAGTGCCAGTTTTGAGATTAATGGCAATCCAGCAAAACTGCTTAATTTTCTTGGGCAAATTAGGAGTCCCCTCCTTCACAGTTGCTAGCTGTGTTAAGATAGCTGTGCTGGATTCCCCCCCCCCCCCCCCCACAGGCGTTACTAAGCTTTAGTATCCTTTGTCTGGCAGAGGTACGACGGTACAGGTGTGCTGCCCTTGCTTGCAGTGGCTGCATATTATGACGATTCTCAAATTCACCTGGTTTGATCTTGGCTCTGCTAATGATGGAAACTAGCATTAGTTTAAGAGCGATTCAAAACCTAGCGATTGAAAATCAATAGCAGAGCTTAGACCTACTCACGCGCCCCATTCAGAACTTCTAAAATCTCAGAATAACCAAGCAGATGTGCTAATTGACAGCTATTTTATTGGGCTGCTGGAATGCCTAGTTGTGGTGTGATGCAATGGTAGTTCACCTACATGGTTTCAGAAGCTGCTGTTACTTTGTAGCGTTAAAAGCATTTTTTTTGTGTGTGTGTGAGGATCCTGCTTCGTGGCCATCAAGGATCTCTGTCTCAGGAGCATTATTCACATAAAATAGATATACAGTGTTCGCTTGTATACTCACCTCTGTTTGGAAAATGATCCTTGAATGCCACACGTGGGGGTGGATGGGAGTTTGTGAAGTCAGATGTCAGACGATTTCTGTGATTCATGTAGAGGTGTTGAGCAGGGATAGACAGCAAGCCCTTGAGTGTCCAAATCAGGACAAGTGTTTTCTGGCAAAAAAAAAAAAACCTAGAATAGGCTTAATTTGAAATGAAAATTGAACTTGTTATACCTATTGAAAATAGGTTTATAAAATATTTCCTGCAATAGTTCAAGCGTTTGGTAGCTGTAATTGGAGCTGCCCGCTTAGAAGGGAAACGGGATCTGTTTTTCAAAATACAGAGTTTTGTTTTGTATTCAAAAGTAGCAAATGTTCTACGTTATATTTACAAAATATCATTATATGGTGCGTATGTGTGAAATATTTTTTTTCTAAAAATGACTGAATCATAACCCTTTTTGTATAGTGTTCCACCTTCTTGTGTCTTTAGCCTGCTCGCCATTTGAGAACTGCTGAAAAAACTAGGCTGGCCCTTAGCGACTACCAAAAGCCCCCATTTTGGGCAAATGGTCGAATCTCTTTATTCAAGTATGCTACCTAGTAAAATAAAGTAAAATTGCAATAAAGTAAGCAAGGAGTCCCTTTATGGGATAATTATTATCATTTGTGACATTATATTTTAGCTGAAAAAAAAAAGTTACAGTGTACATTTAAAAGCATATCAACACAACCACCTCTAGTGAGAACAATGATAATGTATATATTTTTGAGTTGCAGTCGTAGTATTTCAGGTTTTGCACAGTGTTAGTGTCACCTCTGTCTTCACTGTTCGTCTCTATCTCTTTGTATCAGATTATATATTTTGTCATTACATGAAGCCGCACTTAAGACGTGTGTTTGTTTTTTTTTTTTTTTATTGTATTTAGACCCTGTTTGGGATGAGTAATCTTTCCATTATGTTTCTGCCCCCCCACAATGAGTTTTGTATGCCCCCGGTGTCCTGGGGGAGCGTTAAGTGACTGAAGCACCCAGGTTGACCATGGCAACACGTTTCCAGATGGTAGCTCAGTGGCAGTGCCCTGTTACTATTATGTCCTTGCCTCTTTTTAGCTTTATTGCCATTGTCACTGCTGTCATTGTTCCTGTACTGGTGAACTTTTTAAATGTATTTTTAATGTATCTCTAGTTCTGGGGTTACACACACCCATGTAGGATTAACACTGAAGCCAGGAGCACATTTTCCTGTTGGATTCCTGTTCTGCAGGCATGACAGCCTGTCTGCTCTGTGCTTTCCATGTATTCCCGTACCGGTTACAATATTTTATAAGCATGTTTGTACAGAGCAGTGACAATATATTGGTCCTCGTTGTTTTAGGATTCAGTAATACAGAACCCCAGTTATCGCAGTTAGACCATGTTGACAGTAAATTGTACATGTGCTGTACTTCAATAATTGGCTGCCTTTAGTATTTCAGATAGCAAAATGATGTGGGAGCACAGTAGAGCTAATGAGAGGTATGACAATTAATTTTAAAACATATACAAGGTCAGTTTGCCCTTTGTGCTGTAAAATACGTATCACAAGCATTCCTAGAAACTCGTTTCTGGGTTAGAAAACTTTTCAGCTGCAGAAAAAGGGCGGTAGTTTTAATATAGCTGTCACAACAAATGAAGGGGGCTCTGAAAAAGTTTCCATTAAACTACGAATCCACACGCAGCTGTGCCATGTTACCTGTACCTTTGAGTGCAAAGCTGTTGTGTTGTTTTCCAGCTGCATTTTGTTGCAAAGACAAATGTAGAACGTTGCTGCCACGTACTGAGCACATTGGCACAGCCCTACACAATGACACAGGCACGTTGGTTGTATGTAGAACGTAGTCTTTTATGAATCGATGCAGATTAAAAGCTTAGCCATGTAAATGCAATAAACGTTTTGCTCTTAATCCATTTCCACAAGCCTCCTGGAGGTGGATGGTGACTGTTATACCTTCTACCTTTGTCACCCCCCACACACACACACACACACACACACACACACACACACACACACACACACTCTCACTCCACTGTTGGCAGACATCTGTTATATGGGTAACCCTCCACAGACTTGTGTACAGCCATGCTTATTAGAACTACAGTTCCCATGAAGCCTTGCTGCCTCTGACTTTCAGTAAGGCAGCACACCAGGTATTCCCCACTGCCTTTCTCAGAAATTGATATGAGAATGATTGGTCTACCCCAATATAGAAACTGTTTAGGGTCTATTTGACCCAACTCTCCCAATTTTTTTTACCTAATAGTTTTTATAAGCTCTTTCCCTCTTGGTGTCTTACAAGTTCAGCCGAGTGTGCGTGTGTCTGTATCTGCATCGAGGAGTCGAATGGTGTCTTTACAATAGCATTACTGCCTACTGACCTAAGGAAAAACAACCTTGGGGTTTATCATTTAGTGTTTAATATTCTGGACGGATTCCCTCCTGCCTCCTCCTCGCAATATATTGGGCCATATCTTACTGAAAGTCAGGGTCTTTGTGGAGGTTCTACAGAGATATTCATTCACAATTTATAACTAGCTAACTGATTCGCTGCCAGTTTACCAGCTCTTGCGTTGTATCACTTTACTACTACCAGATTTATAAGCCCTTTTTCTAGAAGAATATTTTTCAGCTGATATCCATAAACAGGGACACTACTTTTCTCAATCAAACAGGCCGTGTTCATTCTTATATAGAGGTCTCCAACCTAGCCCCTCGATGCCTGTACTAATGAAACAGCAGCTGTGTTTTGAGGTGGAATGTCACACTAAATCCATGATATAATGTTATGGTCCAGATAGACTACTGTAAATTTGAATGAGTGGAACATGAATTAATACCATAAAAATATCCTCTGTGTTTGTCATGCGCTAGTTAATGTCTCGATGCGTTCCTGATTAACTGATGCACATCATCTGCAAGCAGTTTGGGTGTTGGTAATACTGCTGTGTCTTCAATAGGGTTAAGATGTTCTTGCCAGTAACCAGTAGACACTTTAGCAGGAGTTGCTGGCATTAAGTTGCCAAGTTGGAGGCCTCTGTTACGGTGGCCATTCTAGGGTTAAACAATTGTGTGCAATTTTGCTTTATTTTTCATTTTATTTTCACTATCAAACTTCACATTGAAGTTTCTACCCTGTTGTAAATGGAACCCAGTTGACCAATGTCTTTCCTTGTGAAAGTAGCACTTGGGCTGCCCCTGTGTTTCTTGTGGCTCACCTTCTGAAACGTCTCGTGTTTTTCTTTATATTTAAAAAATATATAAATATATTATAAATATATAAGAGGCTGCATGATTGGTGGCACTGGGAGGTCACTCCCTCAGCAAGACAGCGTTGGTTTTCTCTGTCACCTGTCCCATTCTAAGAGTTTGAGTTTTAGTTCTACCATGTCAGTCTGTTCTCAGCACTGTAAGACAGTCCCTATACAATATGGAGAAGCAATATCACTGTATGAAACTCACACATTGTATTATTATTATTATTATTATTATTATTATTATTGTTATTATAATTATTATTATTATTCACTAGCACCCTAGGTGTGATAATTGAAGTAAATATCTTTTATACAAACACAACTTGGCGTGCCGTGTGTTCCTTTATTTATTTGAAAACCCCAGCAAACATTTCAAACATTTTATTTCTTTATTTCTTTTTACAAATCTGTCCGAGAGACGATGTGCCATGCATAGGAAACGTTCGTCTTGTTTCTGGTTGTCTGATGTTTAATTTCAGGATTGCTAACATGTTATGATCAAGTGTGTAAGGTTGATATTTATAATTCAAGCTGTTTACAACTTTTAGGTTTTTCAAACCCAAGAAAACATGTTGAAGGGGATTCATGTTTTGGTTTGATAAAAAAAAAAAACGGGCAATGCCTTTTTGAATTGAACACTAGGTAGCATTGACAAAGGCTACAGAACACTATGCAAGTGTGAATTACCCTTCAGAATCAATTCAAAATCCATGTAAGTATATACCTTTGTAATAATATGTGTTCCAATAATACAGGACCTGCAAATGTGATAATTTAATATATCTCAGTAACTACAGTAAAAGTGTTAATGGCTATGAGTCACCTACAGTTCAGAATGTTCTATTGGTTTGGTGCTAATGTTATGACTATCTAATGAACACCTATCTGCAGGGTCATTTTTCAATGACACGCACATAGAGTTACATAGCCTTTGTGAAGGTCAGTTGAATACTACACAGTGCGAAAGCGACACTTTCAATACCAGTTCACTCCAGTGCTATGCCTTTAAAAGACTGAGATTACTGGGGCTTGTTCATGCACTGCTGGCTTGCGTGAAGGACAGTATTTTATGGATTTATTTATTTATTCATTTGAAGATGTTCTTTCAGCAAATCGTGCCAATCTGTAAGAAGGTCTTTAAATTTGAAAAAATAAACTGGGCATTTAGCGGGCAGGTATAAATGCAATCGCCAACCGAAGACAATTCTGCTAAGCCCTGGTTCTGTATTTATTTCTACAGGTACTTTCAGAATGATAAAGGTTGCAGCAACTTCTGTTATGTCTTGGAGCCCAGTGTCTACAGTATACTCATCACAATCCAAGGCCTAATATTGCATGCTGTCAATAGTGCATATTCAGTGGATCCAACAGATTAGCTAATGCAGACAAAACAAAGGCTTCCTGACACGCCAATCTCTTCCTTCCAGACAGACAGCGCACAAGCCTCCAGACGAGAGTGTTTTTATTGGAAGATCGATGTGGCTCAGGAGTCTTACTCATGTGCTACTGTAGCTTAACCCTCCCTTGCTCCTGCTCTGTGCTCAGAGAACTGTTTCAAAGCGGTGTAGTGCACTGCTTCGTACAGCGCTGGGCTTTTTCTGGTTCATCTGGAGGTCTTTTAAAGGTGTTCAATATGGGAAATGGTCAAGAATAATTAGTGTAGTTTCTAGTTTATAATACTAATCTGGGTGCTTTGTTGGTAATGCTGTAATAAATCACTTGTATAAAAATTATTTTATGTTCAACATGTATGCTATTTGTTTCCCTTTTAAAAGTGTTCCTGGACGCAAAAACATGTCAATGCAAGCACTGGGCAGAACAGCAGTTGAATATCTATAGGTGTCTATATTAAGTTGACAGACTTTATAAAAGCATTATTTTCTCTACATCCTTGGTATGAAAAAGGTGATAAACTCTGGAATGTTTCCCTATTGATATAATGTTTTACATGAGGAAATCAATATATTATACCATGTGTGATTTTTATATATATATCAAACTTAATAGGCTGCTTGCATAGGGCAATATGCCTGTCACATTATAAGTAATCCTAAAATAAATTTAACACAGCGGGGTAGGTAAGAAGTATATAAATTGAACAGCAGCAATGCAATAACCATTCCACCATGCATTTGACCGTCAATATAGCGACTTAATGTGTTTTTATTCTTGAACAATCCTGTGCATGCGTGTCTAACCAACCAGTGAACTGAGCGCTGACAGACCTCCGGACTCGACCGTGCTTGAAAAGACGAAGTGAAAACAGACAGAAACAATGGCATGCGAGCGTGTGTGTGTAATCGGTGAAAAAGATTATCCCCAGCCACCAGGATCAAGCATGTTAGTACCTGTATTTCTGTATCAGATGCATCAGACATGAGTTTAGCTCTCAGATTGGTTGGGTTTGTGTTATTAACATTCTCTGGTAAGTACAGTTGGTAAAACTATAAGAAAAGCCTTCCTCAGTGTTTCTTTGGAACACTGTTGTGTTTCGTGTGTCAGAGATATTGTAAACATCTTTCCAGTGGCTCATGCATTAGCCAATAACAGTGGCAGGTTTGTTGATAGAGTAAAATGTCACTGGAGTGCTATGAGACTGACAGGCTCTTGTGACAGGTCGCTATGCTGAGCTGCAGCTGGAGTTTGCAGAGGCAGTGCGGACCAGCGTGGAGCAGAAGGACCTGATCAGTAAGCTGGAGCATGACCTGAGCACCATCCAGGCCATGACATCACTGCAGAGGCCCGACGCAGAGGTGGGTACCAGCCCGGCACAGGTCAGTGCAGCGCTCATTCAGAATCTACCCAGTAGGCACTCCGCCTGGTACTGGTGCTCTAGTAAATAAGTGGAGGCACTGAACAGTTCAGTAAGGAGAGTGTTAAAGGAATTCTAGCGTATCAAATATTTCCCCTTCATTCACTCTCACCTCTGCAGTTTTATGCTGTTTCCTAGGTCTTTTCAGCTTAGCCGTGTCTTCAGAAACATTTTCCCCAGCGCCTGTATGTACGTGCATGCAGTACTTGCATAGTGTATGTTAGATTTCAAGAGAAGCGCATATCCAGTTGAGATGAAACTTTGTAAGGAGACTGGTATGAGTCTGCACAGAGTTGCCTTCTCATAGGTTTGTCACATGTCCGTGTTTGTATAAAGTGTGCAGGCTCTTTCTGCTGGTACGGCTGGCTGCAGTGCTGATGGGAGATGTGTGGGGTGTGCTGCTGACACTGTCTCAATGGCTTTACTGGGTTACAGGGTGCGGATGTCGGCCATATGGAAAGAATCCCTGAGCCGATAAAAGAGGCGACTGCTCTCTTCTCTGGTAACCCACATTGAAATGCTCATTCTCTTCATTTATCAGTGTCTTAAACATTTCTCATGAACCTACTGAGCTGCTAGTTACCAGTTTTGTGACATTTTTAAATTGCATTAAAACATTTTACAAACTAAAGACATTGATTAATGAGTCTCAGTGTTTGTTTATTTATTTATTTATTTATTTATGTATTTATTTTTATTGTAGTCTTAGCTCTAATAAAACCACATGTCATGGGTGTTTATATGTTAAGGTGTAGTGCACAGAATGTAGTAGTAATTTAACAGCTGTCACATTGTAACTGAGAAACCAGTTCAGTAGCAGGCAGGAGTGTTTGCATGATTGTTCCAAGCAGTTTCCTGCTAGTTTCATACCATTGCAAATGATTTGTATTGTTTTCTGAACCAGTGTCTTTGCACTTGCTTCAGAACAGGGCACTTTGAGATAAACCTTGATGAATATGACCTAGTGTTTTAACCTGACAGCCCTGGTTGTCTTTGTGAATACCTGACCCCCCACCACCCCCTTGTGTGCTCCTACCCTGCCCAGGTCTCAGTGCCTCCCCCCAGGCTGAGCTCCCTCAAGGACAGATGGACTCTCTGCTCTCCATCATCTCCAGCCAGAGGGAGCGTTTACGAGCACGTAACCAGGAACTGGAGGCGGTATGGGGCTCAGAGACAGACAGACAGACGGACAGACAGACAGAGATAAACACGCACAGATAAACACTCACAGATAAACACCCACAGATAAACACACACCTCCAGGGGAACATGGATCACCACAATAATGAAAGTTGGGATTGAAGTAAATAATCCTGCATTGAAAGTTTGATTATAATTACTTATTTTTACATTAGTAAGTTGAACAAGTCGCATCAATAACATCATTGCAGCACAGTTGATAGTAGGGTTCTATAACCCTCACTCTCAGATCTCATTGTCCCTTTCCCTGGAAAGCTGTCTCATGTATTGTATCTTCTTCACTCTCCCCTCTCTCCAGGAGAGCCGCTCTGTGCAGCACACCATGCAGGCTCTGCAAAGTGAGCTGGACAGCCTGCGAGCCGACAACATCAAACTGTACGAGAAGATCAAGTTCCTGCAGAGCTACCCAGGCAGGGTAGGAACGCTCGCTCACTCACTCACTCTCACACACACGCTCGTTCGCTCACTCACTCTCACACACACACACGCTCGCTCGCTCTCTCACTCTCACTCACTCACTCTCACACACGCTCTCTTGCTCACTCACTCACTCTCACACACACACACTCTCACACACACGCACTCACTCACACACACACACACACTTATGCACACTCACTCACTCACTCACTCACACACTAACCCACACGCTCTTACTCATACCCTCACGCACACCCTGTTAATGTGCTGTGCGTAATGATTAAAATATGAATGTATTCTAATAAAGTAACAACATTTACGTCATAGAAAAGTCATGATTCCCAAGTCCAGTTGACACATACGTCCTTGTAGTGTAGAATATTGATAGCTTGCTTTAATGCAGCAGCCATTAGATCATCATAATGTTTTATATGAAGTCATGAAAACTACTTCCAAGTGCAGGATTTGAATGCTCTTAAAAGCATATTAAAGATAACTCTGTTAAAACGCTGCATGGCACCATCCCATAATCATACCCAACAGACATCTAACAATGCATTCAGGCCTTTGCCCTGGGATGTTAAGAAGCTGGACAATCATTTATTATTGATCAGGTTATGAAATCCCATGTACTTTGTATACGGAGCCCTAGATAAATTAGAATGGTAAATTATTGATGTACAGTTCTACCGTGGCTTTGGAGATTGTGCATAAGGAGGATGCATTATCCAGTAAAGCAGATTTATATGAATGCTTTCAGACTGTTGTGTCTTTCTACAATATCAGTCCATCCACAACAGTGTGCCATTGCAATGAGAAGCTCATTTACATCTTAGATGAAAAAAGTGCGTCCTACGAGAAACGAGGGGCGATCTTAATATTCTGCACAGCGGCGGATCTGAATACCACCGCACCCTAACTCTGTTCATTCTGCTGGTGCTTCCCGTTGTGTGTTTTATCAGTAACATTGCATGCAGTAAGAATGAGCTGTGCCAGAAATCAGGTTTAGAAATGGTATTAAGCTGGCCACTGTTTTTGGGGGATTTATGAGCCCTGTTATCCGTTCATTACAGATTGCTTGCTGTTCAGAAACACATTTTAATTCGGCATGTAATTTGATTATCCCAATTAGTTTGGGTAATAGTTCAGGTGCTGATTTTCAGAGTAATTGCCTTTTAAGAAGTATTTGTTGGAAGGTATTAAATAAATCAAAACCCACCTATGTATGAATGTGTCGATTTCACAACAAGTAAAGCTGCCCTTCCCTCACCTTTACAACTGAGTGCCAATCACTGTCAGGTCACTTCCGCGCGAGTGTATTAAAAGCTGGAAGTGAATTTTCCGCTCATCTGGGGCGCTGACAGTGTTACTCCTGTACTGAGACTGTAAACTGGAAACATGTTGAACAGCACACGTGACCTTCCCTTTCCTTAAACCCGAGCTGCCGCTCAGGAAGCTGGAATATGTAGTTCTTTGTCAAGTTTAATCAGAGAGCACACCTCACCAGGGACTACAGTCCCACAATTCACTGCAGAGATAATACAATTCTAAGAAAAGTAAAGAAAATAAAATGTGTATATAGTTTGTATCAAAAAGATAAAAGAAAAGTAAGTCAAATAATGGCTTATAAAATATAAATTCATTTTGGGTCTAATTACGACTATGTTAAATAACACTGCCAGATTTATATTGATTGATACTCACTATTTGTGTAAACAAGTGAAACTGAGGGGACGCATTGTTTTGTGTTGAGTAATGAACACTTTTTATTCAATTTCATTAATACCTAACAATTTCAAATGTCTTAAAGGTATTTACTTAGAAAATGCGAGTATCGGTGCACCCTTATTTTACATTGATTTAATGAGCGTGTTATGATGCAGCGTTTCCCTCTGGCTCCCCCTGCAGGCAGGCAGCAGTGATGACACAGTGATGCGCTACTCTTCCCAGTATGAGGAGAGGCTGGACCCCTTCGCCTCCTTCAGCAAGAGGGTACCCCCGAATCAGGAGCTATTAAAACTCAAATTCCTTTTACACTAGAAGAAAGAAAACATGTTTTTATTGTATTTTTTATTTTCTTCTCAAAGGAGCGCCAGCGGCGGTATCTGAGTCTCAGCCCCTGGGATAAAGCTACCCTGAGCATGGTGAGTTCGACAGGGTTCAATTTATATAAAGCTGAAACAAGCTACAGTGACAATGTCAGAAATTTCAATCCGCTGTTTGTTTCAGAAAAAATGTGATTTCTTGTTATCTTTGATGTTTTATTGAAGTTCCCTTGTTAGCTACACGTTGAAGTAAGCAGTACCATACGAGAGTAATGGTGGTGTTGCGCTGTGTGTTCCAGGGCAGAGTCATTCTCTCCAACAAGGTGGCCCGCACCATTGCTTTCTTCTACACCATTCTGCTGCACTGCCTGGTCTTCCTGGTAAGTGATCCCTCTGCCAGTCTCATTCAGGGAGCTTGGCAACACTAAGGGTTGAACAAAACGAGACGATGGTCTTGGCAGGGGTGGAGGTCACCCAGTTGTCTTCAGCGGTGGTCTTACAAACTCGGGAGTAACACCCAGTAAGTGAATAACGCATGCTGGAAATGCTCTGTACCGCTTCACCCTAAGGGTAGTGTCCTCTTAGTGGGATTATTAAGAGATCCTTCACACTTTACCACTTGGGGTGGAGTCCTCATCACCCGGTGGATCAAAACTCAACGTTGAAGACACTGATGAAGTTTGTCATTTCATTGGTAAAAGTTTCTGTTAGTACAGTATTTCTGAATTTAGCACAATCGAGTATCTTCTAGGTACGGATGATAGTTTCCAGGAATCCATTATTGAGACTGGGACTGCTGGGTTATAGTGGCACTAAATAAAATGAAGAAGTTAGAACAGTGCTGTAATTATTAATGATCTTCCCAAAGAGCCGTTTCCTGAAGCAGCTGCCCGAGTGTCCTGATCTGTTTGTGTGTTCCTAGGTGCTGTACAAAACTGCCTGGAGTGAGAGCATTGGACGAGACTGCACTGCATACTGCGCCAAGAAGTGAGGACTCTCTCTCTCTCTCTCTCTCTCTCTCTCTCTCTCTCTCTCTCTCTCTCTCTCTCTCTCTCTCTCTCTCTCTCTCTCTCTCTCTCTCTCTCTCTATATATATATATATATATATATATATATATATATATATATATATACACACACACACACATATACATACTGGGGTGTAAAGAGCTACAGAACACCCTGCAGTGGGTGTTGCATGATTTTTCTTTTGGCAAATTGTCCATTGCTTTTCTTATGACGCATCAGCGTTTTGTTTTAGGTATCAGATTGATTGTTCAGTCTTGAGACAGTGTGTGCTGGTACACAGCAGTCTCAGTTAATAATCTTGGGAGTATGTTGTTGAAATGGAGATCTTTATATAGATGTGTGGGTTTGTGTTATAAAACAGTTTTCTTTCCTTGTTTGCTAGGTTTTCCGACCATGTGCACCGTTTCCATGAGAACGGGGAGAATGGCGAGATGTGGCAGTGATGCAGCAGAGGATTGTGGGGCCAGGACCCCTCTCCCCCGACTCCTGTTGCCCTGCTCTGCACCACTAGGGGGTGCTGCATGGCTCTCAGCTTTTTCAGTAGAACGCAGACCTATATACTTTATTCTTACCTGCAACCCCCTCCCTTGCTGTCAGAGTGTTGTCTTTTTCAAGTCTTGTTGTGACAGCTCCATATCCATCTGATGTGTAACATGTTTTCCTTTAGCACCTTCAAAGTTCAAGGATACGTTTGGGAGTAAGTATGGGCTGTAGAAAGAGTCTCTGATAATTATGGCCCTTAAAACGTTACTCGGATTTGATGAAAATGACCTCTAGTGGCATTTCTTTAATTTTTTATTTTAGTTTTGTGGTTTATTAATTATGGTTGGTACCGTAGCGTTAATGAAGTAGTGTCGTTGTTTTATTTGAAATGGCAGGTGATTTCCTGTTTACATTGATACATAATGGGGGTAGGTCTCTTTTCCTTTGCTTTACATAAGACCAGAATGTTTGGACACTTCTCTTTTAATTCCAGTAACTGCAATCAGTCGTGGATTGGATTATAAAATGCATGTGAAAACATAATCCAAGTAACTGATATAGGCACCTTATCAACAGCGTTTACTGGGGCTAGTTAAGCAAGGGAAAAGAGTGGGAAGGTGCACGCACACACACACACACACACAAAGGCACACGCACACACACACAGACTAGTCAGTATTCAGCCTCATCACCTGATTCCAGATGCCATTGCAAAATTCCTTTCAACAGCCAGGGAAGCTGTTAGTTAAATAAAAAATAAAAGAATTGACTTCATTGCCCTAAATGGTTTAATAAAGAACTGTTCCATCATTAGAAGGCTTTACCTCAGAAGCCCTGTAAAGTTAATATGTCTTGTTATAGTTGCTGTTATGATTTGGTTTGGTTCATGTTAGATAGATTAGCCTGAAAGCTTCAACAAGGAAGGAAGTGTGCTAAAATGATTTCACTAATGTAAAAACCCTAATAAGCCAACAGTGTATGATGAAGTGCACAGAAACACGCAGGACTCGTATTGTAGTGTGATGTGAAGCATGACTATGGGGCACTGCAGCTTTAGTGTGGAGCGGGACACAAGGAGCTAGTGTATTGTGAGTCATTTCTTGTAATGTCGAGGTAACATGTGCCTATCTAGGACACCCTATCTTTTCAATGCTGTAGCTTCTGCTGATAGAAATATGAAACACCTGCTTGATTGCTGATATCACAGCGATGGACTAGCGTAGCTGTTGGAGGCTGTAGTCAGGTAGAAGGCAGTTCATGGCAACGTGACATCATCGCCGTTTTGGTCCCTTTTCCGTGTATAACCCTATTTAAGCATTTGAGTTCCAAAATTTTGATAAACACATAACCTGCCCTTGATTGCTAAAACTGATACATTTCTCCACGACAAGGCGTGTGTGTGTGTGTGTGATTGCAAATGACGGTAAACATATTATATTGAAGTTAGCTTTGTAGTTTCTCTGATTCTATTGTAATCTAGTGTAGATTTGCAGACGGGTCAGAGTGAACAGGTGAACAGTCTTATATCTTGGTAAACCAGCTGCAACCAAAGAAGGAAGAGTTTTGACCCTTGTCTCTGTAATATTTCCTTTTTATCTAAAATCCAAATGCTTTAACTTTTGCATTATTGATTCTGGTATATGCACAATATAAATAAAATATCTCAGCATTCATTCTGCAACCTTGATTCATTCTGTTGCCTTGTGCCTCCCAAAACTTAGACCCAACCAAATGAGCAAGAAAAAACACAGTGATTTCATTAATAAAATGGCTTGTAAATATACAGCTTGCTATACTGTACATGTACCTGACATTGTAATACAAGAGGAGTAAGTTGTAAACATACACATTGCAGTGCTCTCTTTGCTGTATTGTGCTTCACAGTACCTTCATGTAAACCTTCTAATCTTCTGCTTTTATGGTGATATTAAGTGGGTTAGAAGTATGACCGATTATATGTAAAATTAATCAGATTGCAACTCCTTAAATCCTCTTCCTGAGCAGATGCAATGGAATACACCACTAACTCTCTTGCCGTCGCGCCCCACTCCTCCCACAGCGCATAGCTTCAGGGAGCTGCTCGAACCTTCGCTCAGAGTCCTGTGTTCCAAATGTAACAGCTCCCTGGACAGACCAAGAGCTTCTAAAGGGATGCTGAATAATTCAGCCCTTTTCAGAGTCCTGCCGTTTGTTTAGCAGTTCATTAGTAAAGAGCAAGTCTGACGGTTTAGGTCCTAATTACCAGGCTAACGAGACGCAGAGGCGTGTGTTTGTTTGATTTGTGTTTTTGTTACCTTATTAAATAACTCAGGATGTTGTTCTTCTGTGTCACCCTAGGTTCAAATCGAGCCTTCTCAGTTAATGTGCTTCACTAGCAATATCTATATATTCTCGGTTAAGTTATCAGATCTTAACCAGGTCTCTTAATTCTTCAAACACGTAACAATGTGATAAATATAAATTGAATCATTATGAAAGAGTGTGAGATTGATCGTTAGTATTGCGTGTATTTGGAGATGGGAAAATGATTCAGGGATACTGAATATAATTAAATAGCAAGAGACCTAGAGTAGAGAAAAATAGACCCGCATCCGTACCTATATGAACAACTCCCAGTCTTTCTGCATTTATTCGTCAGCTCCGTTACTTGGTGCTTGGAGGGTAGTGGCTGTACACAGCATTCTGTGTGGTTGACCGTGTCTTTATAAACCACACAGAAGATGACAATGATCAATGGTTGCATTAAAATGGGACAGCATCTGGATGCGTTCACAATCTAGCAATTTTCTACATCAACTAGCAAAGCCTGGCTTAGCATTGGAATGAGTCAAACCCATCCATCAGCCTTGGAGGGGGCCCCGCCAACCACAGCCCCCCCATCAGGGTGTAGCGAGGCAGGAAAAGGAAGAGGACACACAACCCCTTTTAACCAGCAGCAGAGTGATGGATTACTCTCCTCCATTATCATCCAGGGCGAAAAAGAGTTCACTGGCAGAGGCCACTTACCCAGGCGTGAGTAAACTGGATTTCACACTCCAGAGGAGTGGCTTGTCAGTGCTCGCTCGCTCTCTCTTCTCTCTCTTGCTCTCAATCTCTCTTTTGCATTCTCACCCCAGGTATTGAAGTCAGGTTCTTCACGCTGTGCCAGTTCCCCAGGTTTCTTATAAATGCAAGCAGGGACCCTTTAGAAGCATCTCCACATTTTGTTTGAGATGCTGGCTTTGGATTTTCAGTGTTATGGAATCACTTCACTATTTTTATCATCCCAATAAAAAATGAACTGCCACATTGTTTCCCCACATATTTCAGAAAGATACATAAATAATATTTATACCACCAGTGTGGGATACATTTTTGATATTGCACTTGAGTGGGGTAACATGCTTCCCAGGACTAGATTCGAGTGTGTCTTTGCTTACATTCCAATCCAGTGGCGTGCTGCTGAAATTCTAATAAAAGGATTACCACAGATTCACAATAGTATGCTGTCGCTGTCCACCTGACATTTATAGACTGCTGTCTTCAGCACTGGGTTGAAAACAAGCCTGCCCTTTCTAAAATAAACAGTAGTTTTGTTTCCAAAACTAGCTAATCTTTTGTTGACAAAAACCAAACTTCATTCTGTAAGGAAAATTACTCAGAAATGGAATTCTCAACTACGCTTCTATGGTTACCAAGCAACAGTTTTTGGATGGAGGGTCACATGTAGGGCTGGAGCCAATCCACGAAGCTCAATCAACAGAAGAAATACTTGACATCTTTTCTTTGTTTCATTCCTCCTGATCTGTCTGTGTGTTTTATTGAAGAAATACATTCAGCGTGAGGTGGAAGGGTGTCTCTTGGGTACTAAATATTGGGTAGTAACAGCATTGTTTATTACCTGAATGGTTAGGTTTGGTAGCTTTCGTTTTTGGTAACCAGTAGGGTTACTGCCTGTCCCAGTTTTCCCTGGATAGTTTTGAGGAAGCTGTCCTGGGAAATCTATGTGCTCCTGGGACGCTAAATGCCGTAAATTAAGCACAAGTTAGATCAATCAGGATACAATATTACTGCAATAGACACACAATATGAATTGGCTGTCAATCCTGTAATAGCAATATTGTCAATGTTTCCTATTGGATGCATACAGGATTTCTAAAGAGAGTTTAAACTTTTAACAGCCCCTTCTGTTCGGAGGTCCAGTTTTTATTTTGTTCCTCAGAGGTGGCAGTCCTAGTAACCAGTAAAGTTCTTTCAACGAAAGCTTTGTTTTTGAAAGGGAACTTTTTCAAGAACAGTGGCTTGAAACCTGGTTCCGAGAGACCTAGTTTGAGGCAATTTGCCGTTTCAAACCCCAAGTCTCCCCTGGTGTGCCGTGCAGTGGCCTGAAACCTCATCTCCTGAAACCAAGTTCCAAGTCACAAAGAGGCTTCTATTATATTATGATTATAGCAACATTTTCTAACTTTTTTTAATAAACCTGATGCGTTTTAAATATTGTTTAATTCTGTTTATTGAATTTGAATCTTTTTGCAAGACACAAATATAATGAAACTTCTTTCCTTTTTTAGTAGCCTTATCACTGGCTACTCTTCAGTGGTCTTGAAAACCTCTTAGTTCTGTGCTTGTTTGTTTGTTTTTACTTTAATTTTGCCCACAGATTTTTCTAAATGAAGCTGTTCCTTCCCAGTTCTCCCACTACTGTAGGCAACACGGTGACAACTACGGGACCAGTAGAGTGGGATTGACCTACAGCACCGGGAGTGATTAGGTACTGGGAAAAGACTTTTAATCAACTGGCATGTATTTAAAATATAATTGAAAATATAAATGAAAGTACAGTGCTCGCTCATGGAAACAAATTCATAAGGATTGTATATGACAATTCACTGTCGACATGGCCTAACTAATGTACAGAGTTTGTGGCTTTTACAAGCATGAAGTAACGAGGGACCACTTTCTTTAAAGCATCAATGGTGCTGTTTCTGAAAACAGAAAGGTGAGTGGCTACCCATGCCAGTATCAAGTACCCTGTCTGTCCTGGACCAGGCAGGGAGGGAGCAGGACCAACAAGAGGAGTCTGTCCTGGACCAGGCAGAGAGGGAGCAGGACCAGCCAAGTCCACAGGCAGCCAATACCCTTGTTCACCATGTACTGGATAAAAGAGGGTGTGGTGGATCAGTGTTTCTTTATGAATGAAATTGTATTCAACAGGACATGGTTCAGTAAGTGATACTTTAACCACACATGTAGGGACGGCCCCTAACAACAAATTAATTTGTTTTGTCTTGCCAAAATAGTAATTATCAATAACTTTGCGAACTCGGTCATCTACAGCAGTATTAAAAAGCAACTTTGGCAATCAATGAGAAGTCATTGTCAGTGTCTTTAATCGTGTTGGGACAAATAGCTGAATATTGGAACAATCCGTGCTTGGAATTTATTAAAAAATAACCAGGTTCCTATTCGTTTATGTACAGTAACAGAATTTACAAACAACTGCATTAGAAAAATAGCAGGAAAAGGAAATCAATCCATAAATAACGCCTGGAATAAACAGGAGGGTGTTTCTCTGCTTTCTTTAATAGGTAATATAACACAGAGCCGCCGTGTTGATTTAACTCCAGAGAGATTTCTTTTTACTGTAATTATACTTTTCAGTTAATTTAAAATGAAAGTGTTTGAATAGTCGCTTAATTAAAAATATATATATAATAGCACATGAGAAACCCATGTTCATAGCAGCACTAGTCTTTAATTAAAGCCTCTAATTTCATCGCTAAGTTTTGTTTAAGTGCTGGGCCGTTTCATGAACATTTGTTACATTGGGTGTCATTAATAACAGACTACTATCAAGCTCAAGACTTTGTAATGATCAAACTGTGTTGTATTACAATGCTTTGGTCCTATATCATTGGCTTTGCACCATTTTCATGGAATGGCCCTTCTACTGCAAAGGTTATTATCACATACTGAACCGTGCTATAAACAAAGAGCCGCTGGAAAGTAAATGATTACACTGTATATCATTTTCCTTGTCACAAGTCCCCATATCTGTGGCTTCCCTCCCCCCTCCCCTGGGGCACTGTAAACATATTCAGATACCCAGCATGCAATTCAGCCACTGATTCTTTCTTGGAATTGTTACCATGGCAACACAACGCTGTTGTCATAACGCCAGACTGAAGTCTTGCACTTGATTCCCTGCAGCGCCCCTATGTGATTTGCTGCCTTGTGACTGATGTGAAGCAATCGGCTTCTTGCTGCCTCCCGCCCCTCCCTGATGCTCTTTCAGACAGGAAGTCACATTGTTCAGATGAAGCAGAGTGTTTAATGAAAGAGCAGTTCTGCCGGGCCTGCAGGTCAAAACAGTAGAAACGGCGGTCCTGATATACTGGCATGTGCTGGTACCGATGTGGTAGCCGAGCACTGCAATGGATTTACCAGTGTTCATAGCACTATGTTACCATGACAACACTGTAGCTGCCCCTCAGTACAAAGCCATCTCAGCAAAGTGTTTACTTTCCTTCCTACCCATCCCAGAGTGTATACAGGAAGAGCTTGCAGTGAAAGAGCGCTCTGATGCCTGGCCTGATAGGGGCTGAAGTGCTTTGCTTCCCATGAGACCAGAGCAGTCCACAATTATTACTGCAGTACCAACCTATTCACTAACTGTGTGGCACATTCCAGTGCTGTTCCAGTTCCGCTCTTTCTCAAAATGAGATCGAGGTAGTCTGATGTTTTGGCTTCCGCCTACTCCAGGCAGTTCAGAGGGCATGATGAAGAAAGCAAACTGTGTCGGGGTTTCCAGCTGAATATTCACATGCAGTATCGATTCATCTTGTGTACTCAGCAGGGCTCTTCCCAGGTAAAAGTTACACACTGCAGCTAATATAGTCATCACTGTATCTTATTGAACTCATGGATGGTTCCATTCTATCAGTGGCAGCTTCAGCATTGTTTGCAGATTAGTTTGTAAAGGATGTTGAATGAAGAATTTTACAAGCAACTGATTTAACTTTTGAAACAGCTGTATTTGTTTGAATTGAATTCTACCCGTGTCATGTCATCGCAGTGTGAGTGCTGGCTTCATTTCAGATAGCCTGGACTGGAATCGACACAGAGCCACTTAACACTTTCATGCGTTTCCGTACAACATGGGTGAGAGTGCATCTCGTTTGTGTAGGGGGAATTTGAGCCAGCCTGATTGATGGATTGACACATTGATTTTCTGAATTCCCAGCGCAGAAGCAAGCATCTCTCCATTTCCTATTTCAAACTACAGATGTCAACTTTGACCCTGCCCTCCCAACAAATCATTCTTACTGATTTCTTGTACAATAAAATAAAAATGAATCACAAATATCAATGCATGCATTTATTACAGCTACAACGATATCAATAAGGCCTGTCTATAACAAATCGATTGATCTTAAAAACGATTGATTTGAATATAAATTAAAATATTGCACAGTAGTTTTTAAATAAAGGTCTCTTACCAAGTGATCGCCAATGACAGTGGTTCTGTACTAGGAGGGAATGGTAGTACTAGAGCAGTTACAATGATACAGTGTGATGCATTGGAGTATCACAGCGGTACTGCCTTTATAATTTGACAAGCCATGGTCCAGAACATTCAGAGGATTACAATATCATGGTACCATATTAGTACTAGTGTGCAACTGTATCAGGAGCATTGTGCATATTGGTACCCAATCCATTGCTGGTTCTGCTAGCATTTCTTCAGGGTAATTACACTGGGAATAAAATTATATTCCAAACAGGATTTACTGAACTTTACAGTAGAGCTATGGCCCATAGTTTTTCATCACATATAATTTTAGGATGATACATAATAAAAAAAAATATATATATATATATATGAACATAATTTAGATCTTTTATTTAACGTCATGTAATCAAAGAAACTACAAACCCATAGAGCAAAACACTACCAGAAGCCATAATAGCAGTACAGTATTTCATGGTAGATTTCGAAATGTCACATTTTTCAATTTTCAGTTTGTTGTTAAGTACTGTATGTGAGAGAACTACAAAGCGATATGTAATTAATGTAACATTATTTAACAGGTTTCATTCACCTTTATGAAGCAAAATTTGTTAATTCTATAGGGTGATGCAAAACTTTTGGCCATAGCTGTATATTACCTTGTAAGTTTCTAAAATATCTTACTTTTCTTACAAAACCCCAAAATATCCCTTTGTCTATATTCTAAACAGTGTCTTTGCTTATGTGGATGTTTTCAGACCAGAGTGAGTTAAGAATGTGTGTCTCAGTTGAGTCAATCAGGGAAGATTCATCATTTCGGGTTGTAAAGAGAGGGATGCTGAAGGGCCAGGCAGTAACATTCCTCTGTAAATTGCAGCATGTTGTTTTTAAATGTCTTTTTGTTTTACTGAATGAAGATGTCTTAAATAAAAGATACATTATTTGCTTCTTGGAATTAGCTCTCATACAGCCAGTGTTTGTGGTAAAACGCTCCACCTGCGTCTGGGATTGACTTGACGGTGATTTTTAAATCGGACTTGTTCGTTTCCACCAGATCGGGATCAGATCAGTTGGGACTCTGTCAGCTCTAGTCAGGACTGCAGGCTGGCAGAAATTCCCTTACATCTCCTCCTGCAGAAAGAAATGCAGGCCAGCTTTGAGGGCTGTGTATGTGTTATACTGCCAGGGAAATGTTGGAGGTTGGTGCGGTAATGTTTTGAATAGCGATCGTACAGAAACACGTGGACATTGGAACAAGATGCCTTGTTTCATGGTGCAGATGGAGATGTGACCATAGTGGTTTTGTCTAATGATTTTGTGGTCTGGTTTTCCATTGAATCTGGGTAAAGAAAGGTTTTACTTGATTGATTGGTTGAAGACAGGTGTCACCTCATCATGGTCTTCCTTTGAGAATACTGACTGCTCAGGATAATCCTTTTCTAATTCCAGGATATGCAACATTAATGAGCTGAGCAGATTTAATGCCATGCAACCCATAATGAACACCGGATAGACCTTGCAGTCAACAACGATGAACACTTTAACAACCTCTTTGTGCAATTCACATGCATGCACAGGGAAACTAACCAGTCAAAGGGCCATTGTGGTTGCTTACTCCAGGTGACTCAGTCAAGCGCTGACATTGACAAAAGAGAATTCGTTGGCTGGCGATGCAGGTGGCCGCATAAATGAATGTTGGCAATATATGTCTTAATTTAAATATTTAAAGAATATAAGGAACACATTGGAAGGGGCGGAACCTCTTAATCAATGCCATGGGTTCATTCTTACATTTCTGCATGTCACCTCTCTTCTTGCTTTATCCTTGCAAACAGTCTTGGTCTGTGTCTGTGTCTGCAGCAACAGACCAGCCTCCCCTTCCACCAGATCCCTGTATCAGGTACGGGCTCCTCTCTTCTGGATTAAGAGTAGAAGGATTCCCCAGCCAAGCCCTTGGGTGAGTTGCAGAAGAAAGAGGACACGCAGAAGAAACCAGGAATAGACACTGGGGAATATGTTGGCTAAAAGCATGAATCCATACATTTGGTAATAGTTTAACTGTCTATTGCCGCAATCTAATTTTTTTCCACTTGTGCATTGCTCCTGATTTTAGGGTCATTTTTCCTGCTTTGCATCCATTTTTTGCATTTTGCATTCCATCTTTAAATAACTGAAGTATGTTGTTCAGCATTACGAATACATAGAAAAGATTGTATTGTAAATGGACATAGGAGTCGACAGACAGAATATGGCACCAGACAAGTTCGTTTCTGCAGCCCTATTGTAGTTCCACTAAAAGTAAAATGACTTCTGTAGTAAAGATTTCTTTTTTAGCCAATTTGCAGACCCTCATCCTCTGTGACAGAATTAACCGGCATGCACCGTTTTGCATGCCCTTTCTCATTAAACAAAGCTGGTATTTGCCACTGTAAAGCATGTGTTCCAAACACAGTCCGTGACGGGGAGCACATGGAGGAAGCATCTTGGAGTGAATGAATATAGATCATTTCAGCTGGTCTCGTTTAAAAAGCTCTGGCTTTGCTATCTGAGGCCTGGCTGCTGTGTTTTGCTGAATTGTATTGATTGTGTTAATGATTAGTGTGTTTTGGCATGAGGCTGCTTTCCCCTGCCACTCTCCCCAATCCTCTGGGAGGGTAGCAGTGGATCAGGAGGACTCCAGTTGTAGGCTGTGGTCGTGTTATCATTTCACGTGCCTCATACGGTTTTCATCTCTTAGGCTGTTACCTCACAAGCCTGTATTGAAAACGTTAGCTTTATAGATTATCATTGTAAAAAAAAACACAATGTTAACATTTTGGTTTTAATTGCTTGAGTAAAATAGAGCATATGTGTTGTATGCCTCTATCCCCCTGCCCTGCAAATAGCACCAGCACCTCTGCAGTGTTAAGCACTAATAATGCCCAGTACTGTCGTCCTAAACAGAGTGATGATTTAAAATGAGCCCACCAATTGAAGTATCCCACTCTAATGCAGGGATGTCCAATCACGGTCCCGGAGGGCTATTCCACTCCAGGTTTAACAGGTAACATTGTAGAAGTAGCTACTTCATGGTCTGGATGGAAGTTTAATTAGTTCAATTGAATAATTTAGAACAGGGCTGGAAGAAAGACCAGGACTGGAAATGCCAGCTTTGCCCACCTGGGTTCCAGTGGGTTTGAAATGACTACAGGGGCGATTTGGCAGCCCTGGTTAGAGTTGCACAAACCTATTCAGATCAGTCTCTCCACAGGTGAGGGTCATTGGTACTGATTTAGCAAATTAAACCAATCATGAAACAAATGAAGAAACAGCTGCTTGGACTTGTGTGGATTGCTGTTCTGCACAGAGTCTCAGAAAAGCGCCAATCAAAACAAACCAGACAGCTGTTTCTTCACTTCTTTCATCTTGAATGGTAAATCAACACTAATGACCCACTCCTGATTTCTGTAGAGAGCTGGATCTGAATAAGCACCAGTCTTGATAGAATAATTCTTCTTCTTCTTCTTCTTCTTCTTCTTCTGTGACAGCTCAGCAGTGCCGATGGGGCAGACCTGGTAGAAGCGATTGCAGTCAAATTGCAAATACCTTGATGTTGTGTTTGAACATGAGCAGGAACATACTGTGTGCTTTGTTAACTAAACTTAGTTCATGTCACAGTTATTGTTTTTGGTTAGTAATGCATATAGCATTTGTTTGTATTGCTATTTAAGAACCCTTTCAACCATCTCAGGCCATGTCACCTGGCAGATTGACATGCAGGGATCGTGTGCAGTAGCCTGTTTTGGGAGATTGTTCACAGATCTTGCTGCAGGTGCTTTCAAGATTACTCCAGATATCATCAGCATACTAT
>NC_054574.1:1787296-1809131 GCF_017654505.1 Polyodon spathula | reverse complement strand
GATTGATTTAGATTGCTTCACATGCTGCTTCCACATGCCTCAATACAGTTCAGAAGCAGTGTAGTCCTTTAATCTACAGCCTTGTATTTAAAAACCTGCATAAAAAAACAAGCAAGGAATGAAAAGATCTTGAGCCCAAGACAGTGAGAGCGGTGATAGCACTGCCAGTGCTAAAAGGAGGGGAGCTCATTTGAAAGCCTTGTCGTTAACCCCTGCACACGACAGTCCCTGAGATAGCTGCAAAGCGCTTGCTGCTCTGGGAGGAGAGCCTGAGACCATGCCTCAGCTGATCAGGTCCTAGCGCAGTGTTTGAGGCTTTTCAAAGCAGACCGTGCAGCTGCCTTCCAGACAAGTCTTGAATTATTAAACGATTGTACAATTAAACCAGACAACCTTCCTCCTTCCTGACAGAAACTGCTTAAGAGAAAAGCCGCAGGAGAGATGTGGAGAACCATTTTCTAACAGATATGCGTGAGCTGAGCTGAGCCGGGGGCCTCACAGAGGCAGGATTTCCTACTGGCATTGAAGCCTGTTGTAGGCAAACTGTGGTCTTCTAACGGGGAGTCATACTATTGGGGTGCCTTTATTATACCAGTGTATTGCATCCGAAGAAAACCAGAATGCCATTATGAGGCCACAGCATTACCAGCAAGGGAAACACAATGAATTTGCTGCAGACATTGCACAATGGCACTGCAATGGGTATACCAGCAGTGATTACTGGCTCATGCCATTTTTGACATGTCAAAGTGTTACTCCTGTCATAGCATTCAACAAATAGCTCACACATATACCAATTGTAGCGGTCCTCCTTATGCCTTTGCCCATTACATTGTGATTCTGCCTTTGCCCATTACATTGTGAATGAACAGGTTGCAGGGTGTACAGTCATGAGGAATCTGAAAAGGATAGTTGCAGGAATATGTTATGACTACTAGCCTTTGATCTCTGGAGTTCAAATCCAGCTCTGGTTAAACAGTGAAATGAGTTTGGCGGTCTCAGGTGGCTTGAGTAGTTTTGGTTGCTCCATTGCAGCCACATGTCCCTCCAGAAGAATGAAAACTAATTGCATTAATCAGTGCCCTCCCATGAGATTGTGTTCCTGTGCCATATTGTCAGTCATTGAAAGCAGATGGCAAAACTCTGCTGTATATTTGAAATGATTGCTTCAATAGCATTGATTTAGTTGTAATTACACTCTTTGAAACATATCTGAATTTGTGCTTGCATCATTTAATCCACGGTTTTGAATCTCAAGCCTCTGCTGTGTGAGTCGGATGTGTTTTACAGTCAATGTGGTTTTGTTTGAACACAGAGCAGGACGTGACATTGGAATCAGCGCTACCGGAAAATGCAGTTATTATAACTACTGTTTTTACAAAAACGAGCCTGATCAGTGTTTAAGAAAACATCTTACATTTATAACATCTCGAAGAATATTGCTGAAGGCATCTGCCAGGATAATAATTTGGCTTTTTGGCAGCATTTTGGCTCCTTACTTACATATTCCCTAGCAGTAATGTGCAATTCCACTACAGTATATGCATCTGCTCAAAGAGGCTAACTCCCTGGCTCCAGGAATCTAATACGATTACCTAATAAGAATCTAATAAGACCCTCTCTCTGTGATAAGAAAAGCTCAGATTGCAACTGTGTTAAAACAGCACAGATATAATCACTGCTCAGTCAAGGAAGTGCCAGCTAATTAAAACTAGATAAAAAGCCTAATACGCTGAATAGGTGGGACAGGAAAAATACAGCATGCCAGTAGGAAAAGTCTGCCCATTTCTAATTGAAGTTGAGATCTCTAATTGGTGGCTCATGTGGTTTTAAAAGCAGTATGCTGTTAATATCTTGTGTCTACCAGACAATATTAAAGACACCATTTACAGCATCCCGAATTAAAGTGAACAAACAGAGAGGCTTGCTTATACCCTTGATTATAACTCCTATAAAGAAACACGTGTAGAGCTGTAAAATGCATTTGAAAGAGTAAGTAGCGTTTTCTTCTTTTTCATTGCTGTCCCCTTGCCTTTCTATGGTCTTTGCTATTATTCTGCGTTGTTTTTATTGAACAGTAAGTGTTGAGGTGCATTCATGTTTCTCATAGATTTCAGTAGCTGTCTGCATTGTAAGGTGGAGCTTGTTTGGAGAATGCCAGCTGGCTGGCCACAGGAAGCTCACTTCTCTCTCTCTCTCTCTCTCTCTCTCTCTCTCTCTCTCTTGCTCTCGCTCAGGTGGAGGAGATCCGCGGGTTCATCGAAGCACTTTACGAGAAGGTGGAGGAGGTGAAGAGGAAGCACAGTGCCATTCTTGCAGCCCCCAATCCTGACGAAAGTAAGAGCCAACGGTTCTATCACTAAAACACACCACGGCCACGCAAATCAGAACTCTAACAGCACACGGCATTGTAGATCAGTCACACTTAGAGCCGCTTGTGAAAGACAGCACACGCTTCGAAGCTGGGACAGTCTTGTTTTTGTAACTGCAAATGAAATCGCATGCGTTCAGTTTTGAGCAGTGGCTCATTCATTCAAGAATGAGAAATACATTTTTTAATCAAAGGAATAGATGAGCAGATGGCAGCTAGGAAGCGCAGAGTCTGTTTGAAGACATGCTGTGCTATGAGTAGTCGTCTAGCAGAATAATTGTTTGGTGTGTGCTTGTAGTTTTACCTTTTGTCCCTGACAACATTGTCCGTTTCCATGATTTTACTTGGAAACAGTGTTTCTGTTGTTGCCACATATAATATGTTTCAGTTTGACATTTCCTTTGCAAAACATAAAATGGGCCCTATCCACCAAACTTTAGGGTCTGTTTTATAAACATTCTCTTCGATTAAACAGTTCTTTGGAAACTTATAACCTTCTCAAAACAGTTGTAAAAGGTCAACTGATTTCATCAATGAAAAGGTACATGAGAAGGCTTGTGAAGAGGGTCCATCTCTGTACAGTATATCCTTATACAGGGCTGCAGCAGATTTGTTTTCAGGAAATGTTTTATTGTAATGTACATTTTCCAGCAGCGTTTGAAGCCTATGCATGTGTGTACTGTAGTCGTCTAGCTTTATTATGAATTATGGGGCAGTATTTTGAAAGCCCTGGCCATTCCTCCCTGGTGTGCAATGGAATGGGTTGTGTGGTTTGCAGTAGCAGACCCCAGCGCTGGAGGGTATGAGAAACCTGTGGAGGCTGTTAATTAGTGATCCGTAGTTATCCTGTCGTGTGACTGACTGCGATCAAAGCATGCTGTCTGCATGGATTTGTGAAAGAAATGAACTAGAAGTACTCTACTTACAATACACAAGAGCCCTTGAATTAAAATCCTGTATTTGTGTATTTTTTAATGTATTCAAAATGGATTGGACACTGAAGCATGCACTGCACTCGAGGAATCGATTCTCTTTTATTCTGAATTGTTTGCTTTTTGTATTCTCAGTAATTGTACAGTATTTGTACATATTTGGTATCTAAAGGGATGGGCCATTCAGGAGAACAGACTTGGCTGGAGAGATGGACATATATGCCTCCAGAGCTATTTAAACTAATTGCATTAATCAATGTCCTCCTGATATTGTGCTCCTATACCATATTGACAGTGTTCTGGCAGGTGTTCCCATCCTGTGTATATTATGTTAAACTGACCTGTGACCTTTGCTTCTTGGCACCTATGGGGTGTGAACTTAAATGACCCCTTTCTTCAAGAGGATGCTGATTAGAGCCCTATGACCTGGTAATGTTGTCTGTTCAACAAACTCTGATTTTCCAACTAAAAAAAAAGAATTGATTATAACATTTTCCTGACGTTATTTATGCCACTGTTGCACTAGAAAAATCAAGGATTTTTTTTTTTTTTTTTTGTGGTTTTCCAATTCAAAGTGATTTATTTATGTAGTTATTTATTTATTTTAATTAACCGAGCAAAAACAATTAGGTACAGAAACAGTGGTGCTGATCTTACTAAAGAAATGCTGTAACCAATATATCACATAGACATACAGCTATGGACAAAGGTTTTGCATCACCCTGTGGAATTAACTCATTTTGCTTCATTAATAATGTTACATTAACATATGGAATTGCTATTTATTAATATTATAATTTATATGTGTATATGACTGTGAAAGACAATATTTTGTATTTGATGTATTGTTTGGCCGCCTGCCAGGTTATTGTTTTGTATTTCAGATTTTAAAAACCTGGTGAGGATGTGTGACTGATCAGCTGCTGATTATTTAACTAGCTGACAGTTACGCATCCTTATTAAAGTCGTGCAGACTGTGGCCGAGGGGTGATAAGATAATTACTAGCTAGCTAACTCCTCGGCCAGAATATAACGATTATGTACAGTGTAGACTTGTAAGGGTGAAGTCATAAAGTATTAATGTGCAAGTAAATGCATAAGACCCAAATGCAGTTATTAGAGAGTCGTGTAATCACATAAGTCGTGGGAGACACAGCGATTGGAATCAGAGTTTCAAAGGTTACGGGGAGATGGAGTTCTAATGATATAGCGCTGTATTACTGGTAAGAATTGCTACATTAATTCATTCGTCATTTTCAGGAAGTACTTGACCTATTATTCCCATGACAAATCCTTGCGCAGTGTTCCACTTAAGTATCAGTAACATGTGTGCAGAGCGATACTCTCGGTACGAATCACTGCAATCTCCATCTGACTGCTGCCTGAGAGAAGGAAGCTGGCAAATATCTGAACTGCGATCTCTCATTGGAACCAAACCTCTGCCTGCTTGATGAAGTTTTGACAGTAAATTCACACATTCATTTCACAGCTGGCCTTGTGCTTCCTATGAGAGGTTTTTAATTTTTTTTTTTTAAACCCTCCTCTCTCTTTCCAGTGGTGGGCCTGGGGGACAGCAAGCAGCTTTCAATACACACAGTACAGTACAGTCGTCTCAACTGGTGTACCGTGTTGCATTCATGGCTTTACTAAATGCTTCTAAGTGTTTGGCACCTACCTCTAATCATGTCAGTTTACTGCTTGTCGTGAGTAGTTTGTTGTGCAACCTGAGAGTCGAAAAAGTCATTAACATTTCATAGGAGACATGTAGATATTTAGATTGCAATTATAAGTTATTAAATGTGCTTGGTGAGTCCTGAAAGGTCATTTGTGCTCCCGCGGGTTCGGGAATAAAATCTCCCTGGGATCTCTTTCCATGCAATTAAACCTGTTTCTGATGTGTTGATGCAGCTAAAATAAATAAATAAAGCACAATAAACAAGAGAAAGGCTGGTTTAGTCTTGATCTTATTCAGTCACACTTGCTTGTATTTATATTAACATAACTAAACTGTGTCTGTCAATTATATTTAACCCCATTTAGCCAAAAAAAGTTGCTTATGGAGTTTTAAACAAACTCTGTTTTTTCAGCTGTAAAAAAGTAATTGATTGTAAAAATGACCCTGAGGAAATTTACGCCATTGTTACACTAGAAAATCAATGATTTATTATGCAACCCCTGGGCTGACTCGGGAGAGATGAAAACGAGCACTTGTGTCCTCCGAAGCGAGTGCTGTCAGCTGTCAGCAAGCCCTCTGTGCAGCCATATCCAGAACCCACAGCATCGGAGGACCTTGCAGTTCTGAATTGCATACAGGCCGGCCTGCAGGCGCCCGGCCAGCCACAGGGGTTGCTGGTGTACAGAGAGCCAAGGACTCCCCAGCTGACCTAAACCCTACCCCAGCCGACATAAGCCCTGCTTGGCCAATTGTGTGCCGCCCCCTGGGAACTCCCATCCACAATTGGCAGTGGCACAGCCTGGATTCAAACCAACGATCTCCAGGCTATAGGGCACATCCTGCACTCCGGCAGAGAGCCTTTACCCCGAAGCGCCACTTAGGAGCCCCTTAGTATAGTATTCCATGCTAGATTTTGAAATGGACATTTTTCAGTTCTTATCAGTATATGGAAAGCTATAAAAAGCTGTATTTCAGAAAGGAGACAGATGGTCGTGCCCATGATGAAATGTATTATATTTTGGCCTACAGCCTTGTCCACTAGAGCTTGATAGCCTCCCCATGAGATGCTGAACTGTGATGTAATGACTATGGATTGAAGCTAGCTCCCCTGGACAAGGTACGCTACGAGGAGGAGGCAGGGGAGGAGGAAGACCAAACAAGGAGCCATAGGTGATAGGCTATTGATGCAATAGTTTGATTGCATATGTGATGAGAGGAAGTTCCTTTCAGAAAGACAACATCGTTTCCAAGTAATACAACATGTGAATGTAACATTATTCAGCAGGTTTGACTTTATGAAGCAAAATGAGTTAATTCTATAGGGTGATGTATGTAATCTAGACTTTTATGAAAGCTTGTTTGTATCAGCTGTGCTGCACTGTTATGCATTCATGCCATACACTATTGATGTCATGAAAATTTAATAGAACAATTGATTTAAAGAAAATGAATGCGCTCCAAAGCAGCATGCTCTGTAGCAGGGGGTGTGATCCAGACATGCTGAGAAATCAAAAGGGAGTCATTACTGCCAAAACAACTTATACAACAAGGAAGAATAAACTTCTCCAGATCGAACAACCATTCCTAATGCATTTAGTAAAGAAGAGAATGTGTCACAGCGAGCGGTTTATTACTGGTGCAGACTGACGATCTGTGCAGCGCTGGACCTGGCTCTGCTGTCATTCACACCACTAGGAGTGCACTGCTGCTGCTCACGTTGCAGATACTCTTTTAAGCGCGCATGCAATGTTTAAAAATGTTTTGACAAAGCCCTTGTAAATCCTATCATACAGTTGCAGTGATTGTGGAAGGGACTCGTACAATATGGCATTAGTGCCTTGTTTTCAAACGTCTGCTCAAAAGCATCTGGGCTTCAGATGAGCTGCATCCAAGAAGATAAAACATGGATCTGAAACCAAATTAAACTGGCTTCAAAACAGTGTGCTAAGGAAACTAAGGAAACTAAGGAAACATTGAGTGGCAAAATGGACAGTGTTCTTAGGGAGTGCAATCAGGGACAAGTGGATCAAAAGACCAACACGATCTCAGCTGTGTTTATAAAGAGATCTGCAACCCCACCAGGCAGTAGGGGCGAGGGTTGCTAAATGCTCGGACTACGTTTAGCGTTGGAGTCAAATGCAGTGCATCTGAAGTACTTCACTAATATAATTCAATTTTGCTCACAAACCGGGCATCGGCAGTCAGTGTAGAAACACACTGTCCTCATTACAGTCTGAGGAAGAGCCTTGCTAGCAGGGAGTCCCCCAGGAGCTCCTCTCAGTGATGGCACATAGAGTCCGAAGCCCACACTGACCTACAGTGTTAAAGCAGTAGACGCCGGCCTGGTCTGCCTGTGTTCTTGCTGGGCTGTCGCTCACCTGCAGCAGGCATCTCAACGCAGGACCCTGCGCTGAAGCTGATGAAGCTGTTTTTCCATCAGCCTGGCTGAGATATTGCCTCTTGAAGCTACAGTTTGCATCACTCAGCCTTTTGAGTGTCTCTTTTATTTGCGATGCCAATTGCATCAAGTGTAGCATGGTAAAAAAGAAGGGAACAACCTGACACCAGCCTTGACAGCTCCCTCTGCTAAAACACATTGATCCGCTGTAGAAACGGAAAGAAAATAAGATTAATATTTGTGTTATCACTGCAGTTCTGGAATGGATTGGTTGTTAAAATCTTTTGTGTGCATTCGAAGAGGGAACGATTATGTATTCAGTGAGCAAGATACTAAGGCATTTAGTAAGCAAGCCATCTCAGTGCTCTGCAGGTATAGTTTCTGCATACTGACACAGACTTGTACACACATCTGCACAAGCCCTGCACATTCACATGCGCACACACACACACACACACACACACACACACACACACACACACACACACACACACACACACGCTCAGTGCACATTGACCTTGCTTTAACCCTTTTCAGCAGGCTTGCAGGGCAATGAATCACGGCGCTGCTGCTTTGTCTATGAAATCCAGTATTGGCTTTATAGCTAATGGGCAGTATCTTATCTTTACGACCCTCAGCCAGCTGCTAAGCCCTGATAGTAAAAGGCCATCTCCGGTCTGATGCGAGAGCGATGAGGCTGGCCTGTGATTGATGGGACCCGAGACCAGGCTCTGAGCTCCTGCAGCTCAGCTGAGCCCCTCCCTCTGAAGACAGGCTGGGTTGCATTCGCACTGTTATTACACACTGGAGGCAGTGCTCTTGTCCACTCTTCTACGGATTTGCACAGTATCCCTTTAAATAGTTTAGCCTGGTATTTTTGCAGTTTTCCCATGGTTACACTATGCATTTACCATAGTGTACCCTAGGTTGCGATGTTTATTAATATGTTTTACCATACCTCGCTATTACTTACCTATGCTTTACCATGCTTTCACTGTGCTTCATTACACTTTGCTGTGCTTTTACAGTTGGAAACTTTTGTAGAGGATGCTTGGATATAATACTGTACTGCTACTACTACTACTACTGCTAATAATAATAATAATAATAATAATAATAATATAATAATAATAATAATAATAATAGAGATTCCCATGACAAATTCAACAAAATATTTTGAGCTAAATAACAAGATTAAAACCTGCAAAAAAATGAATACAGTAACCAAGTTCATTTTATGCAGATTTCGGTGGAGGGATTTCAGTAAGACATTGAGAGGAGCAATCCAGCTTGGGAATATACTGTGTATACAAATGAGACCTGCCTCATCAACCCCACTGTATTTAGGAATGGGACATTTATTTATTTATTTATTTATTTCTTCATTCATTAACTAGGAATAAACCGAAACAGACAGCAGTCATTTCACATCATTAAGAACAACATCCTCTAAAAAAACGTCATGCATTCAATCTGGGATCGAAAACATTTACACTTCTATAGCTCTTGGAACCTACTCATGAATATAAATGTAACCTAGGTCCTTGCTCTAAGTTTAGCTTTATATTTTTGTTATTTATCATATCCCGGATACTCTTGTCCAGACTATTCCATGCAATAGGGGGCGCTGTAACGGAATGCAGATTGGCCAATACAGGACCTTCTCCAAGGCACTTGGTAAATAAGTGCAAGGCTGGATGTGAACTATAACCTGGCAACAGACCGTTTTACACACAATTCAGTGACATTCAATTTAAAGAAGCCAGTAAGTGGCAGGATAGAGCCCTGTGGTGCAGCTTGTTCATCTGTAAAATAGAAGGGAGCAAACCTTGTCCCTTCACCTGCAGCTCTCGCTCCAATGTAACCCTAGGCAGCAAGGCGGCAGCGTACACAGCGAGGGGATGTCGGGTAAAAGAAGCTCATCAATATGAGCACCAGAGACATTTTCACAGACTGCTTCTTTTATAATCTTATTAAATATTGTGCTTATTTTCCCCTCTTACATACTGAATTCTCAATCTCTTTTATATGCTACTTATGAAGCAGTATGGGTCTGATGGCGTTTTCCAATTACAGCCCCCCCTTGAGCCTGACCTGTCCACCCACCCCCAGAGCTCATAAATCAGCTTGACTGTCCTAACGCTAATGTGTTTTCTGATGGGAGAGGGCTTCGGGGCTTTTAGTAACTCTGAGGAATTGAAATACACTGTAGAGAACCTTGGAAGTAAATGTACAATAAACACTTTACATTTTATTTTAACTGCAATATAATTAAGGAAATGCGTATGGAATCACACCAAGAATATTAGAAACGTCATCACGTAATGTTCCAAGCAGACGCTATTATTCCAAACTGGTCCATATTGTGACCATGGCAGCGGTTGAGAGGTCAGGAGCAGGGACTCCTCCCCTCGTTTATCTTCATCTATTTATTTTTTATTCCAATTTTATCATTTATTTATTTTAGACTTTTAATTGTTCAATTTTACAATGAAACCAAATTTTATATCTCTTTTTTTAATTTCTGGTTTATCAAATTCTGCATTAGACTGTTTTTAATGTAATGCTTTAATTTGTGTGGGTGCGTGTGTGTGTGCGTGTGTTTGTGTGTGTGTGTGTGTGTGTGTGTGTGTGTGTGTGTGTGTGTGTGTGTGTGTGTGTGTGTGTGTGTGAGAAGCACTTTTTTTTTACATTTTTGTTATTGTGGTTCTTGTTGCTGTTGTTCTCAACAAGCCAGAGTGGAACTCCCGGGCAAAAATATTTAAGATAATCATCACACAACTACCATTCTGTTGCCCTGGGAGACTTGTTCAATCCCCTGGGAAGAGAATAAGCCATACAGTGGTGGTGGCGAGGACGTTTGAAATGAATAGACAAGTACAGGTGAGTACAGTGCCATCGTTATACTACACACTTGAGGAATGAGATGTTTGGCTTGGATTTATTGAGGGTGAGGCTTGTCTCTGAGTCTCTAATGCCTCTTTTACACTGGCACACCCGAGCCGAGCCGGTGCCGAGCCCAGCCAGCCTGGTACGGCTCGGATACCTTGAGTTGCTTTTACACTGAAGAGCTGAGCGAATGACGTTACGCGTAATAAAGGTGCCGAGTCACAGAGGAGAGAGAGAGGAGGCGTATGGCAAAAAAGGGAATGTTTTTTTTTTCCTCATGCTTTGTCATTCAAACATTTGCGTGCAGTATGAACTTTCCAGCCTAAAGTGATTAATAAAAAAAAAAAAAAAATAACCATGAAGTCATGTTGAACATGTTGATTATTACAGCTCTATACAAAGATGGTGCTTAGTTTTCGTTGTTATTTTATTAATGTTTAACTTATTTATAAAGCGATGTTCAAGCCATGTGCCTTATCTAATGTAAGTTAAAGGAGTCTCATTATTTCTGGTTAGTACTTAACAGAAGGGCCCAAGTTAATTCAAAACATTGACTCGGTCGTCAAATAATTACAAACTGTTACTGTGCGGAGATTCACATTTAATCGACAAAAAAATAACAGTACGAATTGGTAATACTTTAGTGTTAGAATTGTTAATCTGTGAAAAGACAACTTCGACGACAGAATACACTGAAGCCGGAGCTTCACGGTTCAGGTTGGCTCAGGTCTGGTAAAAGCAAAAGGTTTAAAAGCACCTGACCTGTGAGGGTCCCAGGTCAGTGTAAAAGGGTTATATGATCCACAGCACAGCCAAGATTGAAATAAATTACAGGAATTAGATTAGAAAAGAAATAGATTACAGGAATATTAATCTTTGGGGGAAGTGGTATGTCCTTTAATTTCCTAGTTCTCCTTATATAGTGCTGGAATGGGATATTGCTGTCAGCTTTTGGTGATGAAAGGTAAAGGAAATGAACAGCATTGCAGTAAATTAAGATCTAGCAAGTGACAGAATTCAGAGACGCTTATACAAAATAGCATTTAGGGATGATTAACCTGTTTACCCTTTAAATAGTAAAAGTGTTATAAAGCATAGTGAAAGCATGGCAAAGCACAGACAAGCATTGTAAAGAGTGGTATGATAAAGCATATAAAAAACATGACAAACCATGGTAATGTATGGTATAACCAGGGGAAAAACAAAACTGCAAAATGACTGTACAGATTTAGTGTGGTGAACATTTACAAGGGATGGAAAACAAAGCAGGAAGCAAGCCAGACACTGGTTCATTTGGCTCCAGTACACAAAGCAGGACAACTGAACACCCACCTGTGATTTAAAGCTCAGTGTCAGAGTTAGCTGCCCTTGTTCTGGTGCCAGACAGCACAGAGATAATATTAGTGCGTTTTCTTTACTAAAGGAGCTGGAATCACAGTTTCTGTAGCCTCTCACAATTTGCTTCTATGGCTGACACCAGATTGGTAGCACACATGGAGCTAATGTATTCAACTCTGTAAATATTGATAATAAGGCAGACTGACGAAATGCGTGTTTACCTACAGAACACGTCAGTGTCTCGCTGCATCCTTTGCGTGTGTGTTTTTTTTAGATAGGTTTGATATTTTTACCCACATGTAATGGGTCAGCGATCAACTGGGGGATTGCTCCTGTAGTTGACGAGACGCCAGAGCGTCATATATTTGCAAATGTTTTATTTCCGTGGCTTGGCAGTATTTCTTCAACTCAGACATTGCACAGGATAGGGAGTGTAACTACCAGTTGATTAATAGCCAGGAATATGTGGACAAAGAAGTCAAAAACATTTGAGGTGTGCTTGAACCAATATGTAGTACATTCCAGCAGCAGCATTGAAAACCCAAAGATATTTTTGCACACACCTTCGGTGACCTTGAGAAGTGCAACGAGACTGTTGAGAAGGAAGGTCAGGAGCCGTGAGACAGCACTTGACAGTGCTGGAGGTGTGGAGGTGTGAAGTGGTCTGACAGGCAGTGAGATAAGATGTGTTGAGCAGGGAGTGGAGGAACGGTACTGGACCTTCTCAACCAAACCAGATTAATGGATCTGTGGACCAAATTGACAGCTCTATTGGAATGCAAAAGTAACCCTGTGGCATAAAATCAATCCGATTTGTGGCATAAAATCAATCCGATTTGTGTTCTATTGAAATATACCTCAATGCAAGGAATAGACTATTATTTCGGCATGGTGTGAAATAAAGCAATCTATTGAGGTCTCAGTTGGAATAGACCTCTAAGAAGAGAATAGAATGTTGTCTACAACAATAATGACATATGCATTAGTTCAAGGGGTTTTAAAGGGTATAGTGACAGAAACAGATTATTCCTGGTGCAGGACTGGGAGGAAAGAGAAATCAGCAAACCCAGTGGCAAAATTGGGTAGAGCCTCCAGTGCGCTGTGTGATGAAATGTTCATAATTTCAAGCAATCTGTAATAGCGGGGTGGGATGGATTCCACATCTAATCAGTTGTCTATCTGTTAATAAATGTGTTTTCAGCAATCAGATAATGTCTTGGAGTCCTTATCTTTTGTTAGTGTGCGTGTCCATCTAGACTTTTCTATCTTTTTGTGGGACTTTTTCTTTTGTTATGTAGTGTTAACTTCACTAGGGTTTTTAGTCCAATAATTTTCTGACGTCAGCTTTGAGATAATAAAATGATTAAATGATGATGTGTGTGCAATGCTGTGGGATCTAGGGAGACAGCAGTGTGGACAGCAGCCCAGAATTGTGGGGCATCTCCTAGCGTTGACAGGGCCTGAAAATCAACATTACTCCCGGTCGATGAGAGGCGAGAGGAAACAGCTGCAGAGGCACGTCAGTGCCCCTCCCGGCCCAGCTGCTGACCCAGGACCCTTCTGGGAAGAAGATGCACAAATAAAGAGCACTAGCAGCTGCTCTCAGCCTAGGGTTGCTATTGGTGTCTCCCTGGCAGTGAAATTCCACATTAATACAATCTTCTTTTTTTAAATGTAGTAATGATATTTTTTTGCACACATCTTGGGTCATGAAAAAAAACTTATTTTCAATCAGTATTATAAAACACTGATTTGTGATTCATTTAGAAAATGGATTTCCAATAAAATGGAAATGTTTGTCCTTGAATGTACAATGTTTCTTTTGATATTTCTACATTTGTCCGCTCTGGAGTGTTTGCCAGGAGAAAGAGGATGTCTATCATGAGCATTTCATAGTGTAAACAGACTTTGAAAACACATTGAAGCTTTCTGAATGAGAGGAAGTCGTGTCTACTTCAGCTAGCTGCTTCTAGCTTTGCCGGAGAGTTTATGATCGAGTATTTGAAGATCCTGGTGGTAAACACACACAAATGTACAGTCTCACTCCCAGTACGGCCCCAATACTGTGTGTACAAATATGGGCAAGGTTTTGCATTACCTATAATTTTAGGATTGAGACATAAGTATGCAAACATAATTTTGATCTTTTTTTTTTAACATCGTCTACCTGAAGTCATAATAGTAGTAGATTCCTTCATGTTAGATTTCAAAATGTCACATTTTTCCATTTGTGTTAAGTATATGGAAAACTACAAAGCGGTATACAATTCAATATGTTAAGTTAACATTATTCATCAGGTTTCATTCGACTTTATGAAGCACAATTGGTTTCATTCTATAGTGTGATGGAATACTTGTGGCCATAGCTGTAGTGTTCAGGAGAGCATGATGAGGTCAGTGAAATGAAAGTGATGATGCGCTGATGTACTTCTGTGCACCCCTGGGATCTGGACACGAGGCAGGGAAGCAGTTCATCTCTGGAGCATTGCAAGCACCAGCATGGAGGGGGTTAATGGAGCCGGCCCTCGCTCTCAAAGCGCGGCTGTGTTGTTTTGCAGGCTGGCAGGTGGGGGAGGAGGCTGCGTGTGCTTCCCTGTGTTGGCTGGCAGATGGGTAGGTGGTAGGGGAGGCGCTGCTATCTGTCACAAACAGGTGTTCGCATTCCCCTCTATTGTTCTCTGGCCTGTGTTTCGACAGCTATTTCCTGAGCTTTTCTATTTTCCCTCGGCAGTATAAAAAAAGGGAAAAAATAATAATAGATCAAGTGGAAATTAGGAATCGGTCAGAGACTGCGGTAACCCTGTCAGTGCTGGAGAGGCAGGATTTCCTGGCTTTCATTACGAGTCAGGAATGCTGAATTAGTGGAAGCAAAGTACAAGCATTCCTGTGTGGGAATTCAGTGGGAATGAGATTCAGTTATTTATTTCCTTGTTTGTGTACCTGCTGGTGTTGCCACAGGTGTACTTAAACTCAGACCTCATGGTGCCATCTGCTTTGTGACAATGTGACAAGGATACACAGGCCCCTTCTGATTGGGGGAGACAAGGAGATAAAAGTGGCGGCCGCATTCACGATTTGAGTTTCACATCCCAATTTTTTTTTCCTTGATCGGAAATTCTTTGGCACATGTTATAGAGAGTGTCAGAACTGAGCGTGAGGGGGTCTGTCTGTCTTTAAATATGTAGACCTGTCACACTTACATTTCTTTACATGTAAAAGGTGTTTCACATCCATCACGATCGTGACCCACTTTTTCATGAAAAGGATTGCTCTAATTGTGTAATTACAGCGGTGACGGGGAGTGTATGCTACAGTCATACCGGGGGTCGGTTTAAAAAGCGACGCATATGATTATTGTTTTTTCTTTGTTTCATATGAAATTGTGACTTCCATTGTGTTTAACCTGCCAGTGAGATCCTCATTCAGTTCTAGAATCTGCTCCTCTCTGCCTCATTATTTACCTAGCCTGTATTAACAGCAGGAATTTAGACTTCAGATTTCAAACAGTCAATATTACCGTACAAATAATACACAGCGGTCTAAATAATCTAATGTGTGGCCGTTTGTACAGTAATCAGAGGTGATTGACAATAAAACCCGAGAAGGATATAAATATTGAGCTAAATCTAGATCAATAATTGGCTGACCTCTAAAGAATATACTGTATGGTAGTTGTGTTAACAGCTTGGTCTCCGTTTACAGCTGTCTATTCATCTTGTCATATCTTCATCATAAACCCACCTTATCTCTATGTAACTATTGCTATCTGATTGTGCAAATGCTGACAATTCGATAGCCACTGTTGTACTAACACTGTACTGATACAAAGACTAGGCACCATAACATTCCTAATATCAGCCCAGTTTAGCAGTGGCCTTTCTTTCATCCTGGGATTCAATGTCACTTAAAGCACAGTGCCCCAGCTGGTCAATGCACCAGTCTTGGCCTGGATTTCAGTCCGACTTCTCTCCAAGTGAGGATTACATACTAAGCAATGCAGACTAAAATACTAATGAATGCATGCTAATTAATTTTATGCCTAACGTCTCTTGAGTTTAATGTAAATGTTAGAGAATGGTGAAATAGTATTCTAAACTAAAAGGAAAAGAAGAAATGGTGTCGTTGTATGCTGGGTTTGTTCGGTGGATTACAGTCTACAGGGGCAGGCTGGGTTTACCAGCTTGTTCCACTCATGACTCGAACCCAGGACTCAAGAAACAAAAATGCTGAGAGGGCAGTGCATGAGTCCCGAGCAACCTGGCCCCCTGCTTAAAAAACACTTTCAGAATTGTGGTTGGCTTCTTGATCAGTCTCATGAATATCAAACTGTATATTATTCATAAAACATGTTAAATGGCTCATTAGTGAAAGCTTTGTATAGAGCCCAGCGCCGCTGCCAGACTGCATGATATAGCACAGCCTTGGAGGAGCCTGCAAGGGGAGCCGTCGTTTGTGAGAGTGAGGGGGTTTGAGGAGCGCAGGGGCTGCAGAAAGTGCTGGACTGCAGCATGGAAGTGGAAGGTATTCTTAAGAGTAAAATAAAAACGTCACTTACATTCCTCTAATCAGTGTCTGAATCAATCAATGCTGCAATATTTTCTCGGTTTGAAGCAAGCAATTCACACTGAATTAATTTTTTTTTTTAAATTTAGTAGTCACCAATTATTTTTTGTATTTTCTCCCAATTTAGAATATCCAATTATTTTTTGGCTCAGTTCACCGCTACCACCACTGTGCTGCCTGCAGACTCACCATGCAGCCACCTCAGAGGTGCAGCGTCGAAGGACAACGCAGCTCTGGGCAGCTTACAGGCAAGCCTGCTGGTGCCTGGGGTCTCTGGTGTCCAGTGAGCTGAGGACACCCTGGTTAACCTAAGCTCCCCCCCCCGGGCAGCTCTCAGCCAATTGTGCACTGCCCCCTGGAAGCACCCATCCACGGTCAGCAGTGGAATTGTCTGGACTTGAACTGGTGACATCCAGGCTATAGGGAGCATCCTGCTGAGCGCCTTTACCGGATGCGCTACTCGGGAGCAACGCTGAATTTATTTAACAAGATCCTAGGAGAGCTGTGAGAAAGGGAATGGAAAGCTGAGCCACTGCAGCAGAGATCCTGGAGATCAAAAGAGGAGTCTGCGATGAAAGCAGCCTCCCCGAGGCTCCCTCCAATCCTGTCCTACCATCTCAATGAGCAGCACTGCCCGAGAACACTTCACACATCTGTAGCTATAGTAGCAGTTCTGTTCTTTTTATCTGACACTGTGGAATCTTTCAAGTTGGGTTTTCGGACTCATGAGAAGGCTTGTTTTAATCCCTCAGTAGAGACTGTACTCTATTAAAACAAGAAGGAGAGGGATAACTATAAAAAAACCTTCCACACTGCAGCCCAGCACTCTAACCACTGAGCTACTCAAACCCACTGCCTTCCACACTGCAGCCCAGCACTCTAACCACTGAGCTACTCCAACCCACTGCCTTCCACACTGCAGCCCAGCACTCTAACCACTGAGCTACTCAAACCCACTGCCTTCCACACTGCAGCCCAGCACTCTAACCACTGAGCTACTCAAACCCACTGCCTTCCACACTGCAGCTACTCTAACACTGAGCTACTAACCAGATATTTTTATTTTTAACTGCTCTTAGCCAGAGCTCTCAAACCCACTGCCTTCCACACTGCCTTCCGCAGCGACTGCAGACCCTCAGACTAGAGAGCCAGCGAGCACTGAGACACCTCAGATTAGAGAGCCAGCGAGCAGCTTCCAGACACCTCAGATTAGAGAGCCAGCGAGCAGGGCCCAGACACCTCAGATTAGAGAGCCAGCGAGCAGCCGCAGACACCTCAGATTAGAGAGCCAGCGAGCAGGGCGCAGACACCTCAGATTAGACCAGCGAGCAGGGCGCAGACACCTCAGATTAGAGAGCAGCGAGCAGCGCGCAGACACCTCAGATTAGAGAGCCAGCGAGCAGGGCGCAGACACCTCAGATTAGAGAGCCAGCGAGCAGGCGCAGACACCTCAGATTAGAGAGCCAGCGAGCAGGGCGCAGACACCTCAGATTAGAGAGCCAGCGAGCAGGGCGCAGACACCTCAGAGGCAGCGCGCAGACACCTCAGATTAGAGAGCCAGCGAGCAGGGCGCAGACACCTCAGATTAGAGAGCCAGCGAGCAGCGCGCAGACACCTCAGATTAGAGAGCCAGCGAGCAGGGCGCAGACACCTCAGATTAGAGAGCCAGCGAGCAGCGCGCAGACACCTCAGATTAGAGAGCCAGCGAGCAGGGCGCAGACACCTCAGATTAGAGAGCCAGCGAGCAGCGCGCAGACACCTCAGATTAGAGAGCCAGCGAGCAGGGCGCAGACACCTCAGATTAGAGAGCCAGCGAGCAGCGCGCAGACACCTCAGATTAGAGAGCCAGCGAGCAGAGCGCAGACACCTCAGATTAGAGAGCCAGCGAGCAGAGCGCAGACACCTCAGATTAGAGAGCCAGCGAGCAGAGTGCAGACACCTCAGATTAGAGAGCCAGCGAGCAGAGTGCAGACACCTCAGATTAGAGAGCCAGCGAGCAGAGCGCAGACACCTCAGATTAGAGAGCCAGCGAGCAGGGCGCAGACACCTCAGATTAGAGAGCCAGCGAGCAGCGCGCAGACACCTCAGATTAGAGAGCCAGCGAGCAGGGCGCAGACACCTCAGATTAGAGAGCCAGCGAGCAGGGCGCAGACACCTCAGATTAGAGAGCCAGCGAGCAGGGCGCAGACACCTCAGATTAGAGAGCCAGCGAGCAGCGCGCAGACACCTCAGATTAGAGAGCCAGCGAGCAGGGCGCAGACACCTCAGATTAGAGAGCCAGCGAGCAGCGCGCAGACACCTCAGATTAGAGAGCCAGCGAGCAGAGCGCAGACACCTCAGATTAGAGAGCCAGCGAGCAGCGCGCAGACACCTCAGATTAGAGAGCCAGCGAGCAGGGCGCAGACACCTCAGATTAGAGAGCCAGCGAGCAGGGCGCAGACACCTCAGATTAGAGAGCCAGCGAGCAGGGCGCAGACACCTCAGATTAGAGAGCCAGCGAGCAGCGCGCAGACACCTCAGATTAGAGAGCCAGCGAGCAGGGCGCAGACACCTCAGATTAGAGAGCCAGCGAGCAGCGCGCAGACACCTCAGATTAGAGAGCCAGCGAGCAGGGCGCAGACACCTCAGATTAGAGAGCCAGCGAGCAGCGCGCAGACACCTCAGATTAGAGAGCCAGCGAGCAGGGCGCAGACACCTCAGATTAGAGAGCCAGCGAGCAGGGCGCAGACACCTCAGATTAGAGAGCCAGCGAGCAGGGCGCAGACACCTCAGATTAGAGAGCCAGCGAGCAGCCTCAGATTAGAGAGCCAGCGAGCAGAGCGCAGACACCTCAGATTAGAGAGCCAGCGAGCAGGGCGCAGACACCTCAGATTAGAGAGCCAGCGAGCAGGGCGCAGACACCTCAGATTAGAGAGCCAGCGAGCAGGGCGCAGACACCTCAGATTAGAGAGCCAGCGAGCAGGGCGCAGACACCTCAGATTAGAGAGCCAGCGAGCAGGGCGCAGACACCTCAGATTAGAGAGCCAGCGAGCAGGGCGCAGACACCTCAGATTAGAGAGCCAGCGAGCAGCGCGCAGACACCTCAGATTAGAGAGCCAGCGAGCAGGGCGCAGACACCTCAGATTAGAGAGCCAGCGAGCAGCGCGCAGACACCTCAGATTAGAGAGCCAGCGAGCAGGGCGCAGACACCTCAGATTAGAGAGCCAGCGAGCAGGGCGCAGACACCTCAGATTAGAGAGCCAGCGAGCAGGGCGCAGACACCTCAGATTAGAGAGCCAGCGAGCAGCGCGCAGACACCTCAGATTAGAGAGCCAGCGAGCAGGGCGCAGACACCTCAGATTAGAGAGCCAGCGAGCAGCGCGCAGACACCTCAGATTAGAGAGCCAGCGAGCAGAGCGCAGACACCTCAGATTAGAGAGCCAGCGAGCAGCGCGCAGACACCTCAGATTAGAGAGCCAGCGAGCAGGGCGCAGACACCTCAGATTAGAGAGCCAGCGAGCAGCGCGCAGACACCTCAGATTAGAGAGCCAGCGAGCAGGGCGCAGACACCTCAGATTAGAGAGCCAGCGAGCAGCGCGCAGACACCTCAGATTAGAGAGCCAGCGAGCAGGGCGCAGACACCTCAGATTAGAGAGCCAGCGAGCAGGGCGCAGACACCTCAGATTAGAGAGCCAGCGAGCAGGGCGCAGACACCTCAGATTAGAGAGCCAGCGAGCAGCGCGCAGACACCTCAGATTAGAGAGCCAGCGAGCAGGGCGCAGACACCTCAGATTAGAGAGCCAGCGAGCAGAGCGCAGACACCTCAGATTAGAGAGCCAGCGAGCAGAGCGCAGACACCTCAGATTAGAGAGCCAGCGAGCAGAGTGCAGACACCTCAGATTAGAGAGCCAGCGAGCAGCGTGCAGACACCTCAGATTAGAGAGCCAGCGAGCAGAGTGCAGACACCTCAGATTAGAGAGCCAGCGAGCAGGGCGCAGACACCTCAGATTAGAGAGCCAGCGAGCAGCGTGCAGACACCTCAGATTAGAGAGCCAGCGAGCAGGGCGCAGACACCTCAGATTAGAGAGCCAGCGAGCAGAGCGCAGACACCTCAGATTAGAGAGCCAGCGAGCAGAGCGCAGACACCTCAGATTAGAGAGCCAGCGAGCAGACACCTCAGCGCAGACACCTCAGATTAGAGAGCCAGCGAGCAGAGCGCAGACACCTCAGATTAGAGAGCCAGCGAGCAGCGCGCAGACACCTCAGATTAGAGAGCCAGCGAGCAGGGCGCAGACACCTCAGATTAGAGAGCCAGCGAGCAGCGCGCAGACACCTCAGATTAGAGAGCCAGCGAGCAGGGCGCAGACACCTCAGATTAGAGAGCCAGCGAGCAGCGCGCAGACACCTCAGATTAGAGAGCCAGCGAGCAGAGCGCAGACACCTCAGATTAGAGAGCCAGCGAGCAGGGCGCAGACACCTCAGATTAGAGAGCCAGCGAGCAGGGCGCAGACACCTCAGATTAGAGAGCCAGCGAGCAGCGCGCAGACACCTCAGATTAGAGAGCCAGCGAGCAGGGCGCAGACACCTCAGATTAGAGAGCCAGCGAGCAGAGCGCAGACACCTCAGATTAGAGAGCCAGCGAGCAGGGCGCAGACACCTCAGATTAGAGAGCCAGCGAGCAGGGCGCAGACACCTCAGATTAGAGAGCCAGCGAGCAGGGCGCAGACACCTCAGATTAGAGAGCCAGCGAGCAGGGCGCAGACACCTCAGATTAGAGAGCCAGCGAGCAGCGCGCAGACACCTCAGATTAGAGAGCCAGCGAGCAGGGCGCAGACACCTCAGATTAGAGAGCCAGCGAGCAGGGCGCAGACACCTCAGATTAGAGAGCCAGCGAGCAGAGCGCAGACACCTCAGATTAGAGAGCCAGCGAGCAGGGCGCAGACACCTCAGATTAGAGAGCCAGCGAGCAGGGCGCAGACACCTCAGATTAGAGAGCCAGCGAGCAGAGCGCAGACACCTCAGATTAGAGAGCCAGCGAGCAGACACCTCAGATTAGCAGAGCACAGAGCAGATTAGAGAGCCAGCGAGCAGAGCGCAGACACCTCAGATTAGAGAGCCAGCGAGCAGGGCGCAGACACCTCAGATTAGAGAGCCAGCGAGCAGGGCGCAGACACCTCAGATTAGAGAGCCAGCGAGCAGGGCGCAGACACCTCAGATTAGAGAGCCAGCGAGCAGGGCGCAGACACCTCAGATTAGAGAGCCAGCGAGCAGGGCGCAGACACCTCAGATTAGAGAGCCAGCGAGCAGCGCGCAGACACCTCAGATTAGAGAGCCAGCGAGCAGGGCGCAGACACCTCAGATTAGAGAGCCAGCGAGCAGCGTGCAGACACCTCAGATTAGAGAGCCAGCGAGCAGCGCGCAGACACCTCAGATTAGAGAGCCAGCGAGCAGCGCGCAGACACCTCAGATTAGAGAGCCAGCGAGCAGGGCGCAGACACCTCAGATTAGAGAGCCAGCGAGCAGGGCGCAGACACCTCAGATTAGAGAGCCAGCGAGCAGGGCGCAGACACCTCAGATTAGAGAGCCAGCGAGCAGGGCGCAGACACCTCAGATTAGAGAGCCAGCGAGCAGGGCGCAGGCACAGCAGATTAGAGAGCCAGCGAGCAGGGCGCAGGCACCTCAGATTAGAG